>NW_027664223.1:0-145000 GCF_963264785.1 Psittacula echo | reverse complement strand
AATGGAACCTCTTTGGCACCCGTGCTCGGCTGCCCAGTATCCCAGGGAGTAGAGCACGAACGGTTGGCCTTTGCTCCCACAGCCGGTGAGCCAGGGCAAAAAGCTTGAGCTGTGCCTCTTCTGCAGAAAGTCAGCTTTGCAACGGTGCCATCCGCATTGCTCTCGCTCCTCGATTTCCCAACTCAAAGTCCATTACAATGGAACCTCTTTGGCACCCGTGCTCGGCTGCCCAGCATCCCAGCGAGTAGAGCACGAACGGTTGGCCTCTGCTCCCACAGCCGAAGAGCCAGGGCAAAAAACTTGAGCTGTGCCTCTTCTGCAGAAAGTCAGCTTTGCAATGGTGCCATCCGCATTGCTGTTGCTCCTCGATTTCCCAACTCAAAGTCCATTACAATGGAACGTCTTTGGCATCCGGGCTGCGCTGCCCAGCATCCCAGGGAGTAGAGGACGAACGGTTGGCCTCTGCTCCCACAGCCGAAGAGCCAGGGCAAAAAACTTGAGCTGTGCCTCTTCTGCAGAAAGTCAGCTTTCAAATGGTGCCATCCGCATTGCTGTCGCTCCTCCATTTCCCAACTCAATGTCCATTACAATGGAACCTCTTTGGCACCCGTGCTGAGCTGCCCAGCATCCCAGGGAGTAGAGCACGAACGGTTGGCCTCTGTTCCCACAGCCGAAGAGCCAGGGCAAAAAACTTGAGCTGTGCCACTTCTGCAGAAAGTCAGCTTTGCAACGGTGCCATCCGCATTGCTGTCGCTCCTCGATTTCCCAACTCAAAGTCCATTAAAATTGGACGTCTTTGCCACAAGTGCTGGGCTGCCCAGCATCCCAGGGAGTAGAGCACGAACGGTTGGCCTCTGCTCCCACAGCCGAAGAGCCAGGGCAAAAAACTGGAGCTGTGCCTCTTCTGCAGAAAGTCAGCTTTGCAACGGTGCCATCCGCATTGCTGTCGCTCCTCCATTTCCCAACTCAAAATCCATTACAATGGAACGTCTTTGGCACCCGTGCTGGGCTGCCCAGCATCCCAGGGAGTAGAGCACGAACGGTTGGCCTCTGCTCCCACAGCCGAAGAGCCAGGGCAAAAAACTGGAGCTGTGCCTCTTCTGCAGAAAGTCAGCTTTGCAACGGTGCCATCCGCATTGCTGAGGATCCTCGATTTCCCAACTCAAAGTGCATTACAATGGAACCTCTTCGGCACCCGTGCTGGGCTGCCCAGCATTCCAGGGAGTAGAGCACGAACGGCTGGCCTCTGCTCCCACAGCCAAAGAACCAGGGCAAAAAGCTGGAACTGTGCCTCTTCTGCAGAAAGTCAGCTTTGCAACGGTGCCATCCGCATTGCTGTCGCTCCTCCATTTCCCAACTCAAAGTCCATTACAATGGAACCTCTCTGGCACCCGTGCTGGGCTGTCCAGCATCCCAGGGAGTAGAGCACGAACGGTTGGCCTGTGCTCCCACAGCCAAAGAGCCAGGGCAAAAAACTTGAGCTGTGCCTCTTCTGCGGAAAGTCAGCTTTGCAACGGTGCCATCCGCATTGCTGTCGCTCCTCCATTTCCCAACTCAAAGTCCATTACAATGGAACCTCTTTGGCACCCGTGCTCGGCTGCCCAGCATCCCAAGAAGTAGAGCATATACAGTTGGCCTCTGCTCCCACAGCCGAAGAGCCAGGGCAAAAAACTTGAGCTGTGCCTCTTCTGCAGAAAGTCAGCTTTGCAACGGTGCCATCCGCATTGCTGTCGCTCCTCCATTTCCCAACTCAAAGTCCATTACAATGGAACCTCTTTGGCACCCGTGCTCGGCTGCCCAGCATCCCAAGAAGTAGAGCATATACAGTTGGCCTCTGCTCCCACAGCCGAAGAGCCAGGGCAAAAAACTTGAGCTGTGCCTCTTCTGCAGAAAGTCAGCTTTGCAACGGTGCCATCCGCATTGCTGTCGCTCCTCCATTTCCCAACTCAAAGTCCATTACAATGGAACCTCTTTGACATCCGTGCTTGGAAGCCCAGCATCCCAAGAAGTAGAGCATATACAGTTGGCCTCTGCTCCCACAGCCGAAGAGCCAGGGCAAAAAACTTGAGCTGTGCCTCTTCTGCAGAAAGTCAGCTTTGCAACGGTGCCATCCGCATTGCTGTCGCTCCTCCATTTCCCAACTCAAAGTCCATTACAATGGAACCTCTTTGACATCCGTGCTTGGCAGCCCAGCATCCCAGGGAGCAGAGCACAAACGGTTGGCCTCTGCTCCCACAGCCGAAGAGCCAGGGCAAAAAACTTGAGCTGTGTCTCTACTGCAGAAAGTCAGCTTTGCAACGCTGCCATCCGCATTGCTGAGGTTCCTCGATTTCCCAACTCAAAGTCCATTACAATGGAACCTCTTTGGCACCCGTGCTGGGCTGCCCAGCATCCCAAGAAGTAGAGCATGTACGGTTGGCCTCTGCTCCCACAGCCGAAGAGCCAGGGCAAAAAACTGGAGCTGTGCCTCTTCTGCAGAAAGTCAGCTTTGCAACGGTGCCATCCGCATTGCTGTCTTTCCTCCATTTCCCAACTCAAAGTCCATTACAATGGAACCTCTTTGGCACCCGTGCTGGGCTGCCCAGCATCCCAAGAAGTAGAGCATGTACGGTTGGCCTCGGCTCCCACAGCCGATGAGCCAGGGCAAAAAACTGGAGCTGTGCCTCTTCTGCAGAAAGTCAGCTTTGCAACGGTGCCGTCTGCATTGCTGTCGCTCCTCCATTTCCCAGCTCAAAGTCCATTACAGTGGAAGGTCTTTGGCACCCGTGCTCGGCTGCCCAGCATCCCAGGGAGTAGAGCACGAACAGTTGGCCTCTGCTCCCACAGCCAAAGAGCCAGGGCAAAAAACTTGAGCTGTGCCTCTTCTGCAGAAAGTCAGCTTTGCAACGGTGCCATCCGCTTTGCTCTCGCTCCTCCATTTCCCAACTCAAAGTCTATTACAATGGAACCTCTTTGGCATCCGTGCTTGGCAGCCCAGCATCCCAGGGAGCAGAGCACAAACGGTTGGCCTCTGCTCCCACAGCCGAAGAGCCAGGGCAAAAAACTTGAGCTGTGCCTCTTCTGCAGAAAGTCAGCTTTGCAACGGTGCCATCCGCTTTGCTGTCGCTCTTTTATTTCCCAACTCAAAGTCTATTTACAATGGAACCTCTTTGGCACCCGTGCTGGGCTGCCCAGCATCCCAAGAAGAAGAGCATGTACGGTTGGCCTCTGCTCCCACAGCCGAAGAGCCAGGGCAAAAAACTGGAGCTGTGCCTCTTCTGCAGAAAGTCAGCTTTGCAATGGTGCCGTCCGCATTGCTGTCGCTCCTCCATTTCCCAACTCAAAGTCCATTACAGTGGAACATCTTTGGCACCCGTGCTGGGCTGCCCAGCATCCCAGGGAGTAGAGCACGAACGGCTGGCCTCTGCTCCCACAGCCGAAGAGCCAGGGCAAAAAACTTGAGCTGTGCCTCTTCTGCAGAAAGTCAGCTTTGCAACGGTGCCATCCGCATTGCTGTCGCTCCTCCATTTCCCAACTCAAAGTCCATTACAATGGAACCTCTTTGGCACCCGTGCTCGGCTGCCCAGCATCCCAGGGAGTAGAGCACGAACGGTTGGCCTCTGCTCCCACAGCCGAAGAGCCAGGGCAAAAAACTTGAGCTGTGCCTCTTCTGCAGAAAGTCAGATTTGCAACGGTGCCATCCGCATTGCTGTTGCTCCCCGATTTCACAACTCAAAGTCCATTACAATGGAACCTCTTCGGCACCCGTGCTGGGCTGTCCAGCATTCCCGGGAGTAGAGCACGAACGGTTGGCCTCTGCTCCCACAGCCAAAGAGCCAGGGCAAAAAGCTGGAACTGTGCCTCTTCTGCAGAAAGTCAGCTTTGCAACGGTGCCATCCGCATTGCTGTCGCTCCTCGATTTCCCAACTCAAAGTCCATTACAGTGGAACCTCTTTGGCACCCGTGCTCGGCTGCCCAGCATCCCAGGGAGTAGAGCACGAACGGCTGGCCTCTGCTCCCACAGCCGAAGAGCCAGGGCAAAAAACTGGAGCTGTGCCTCTTCTGCAGAAAGTCAGCTTTGCAACGGTGCCATCCGCATTGCTGTCGCTCCTCCATTTCCCAACTCAAAGTCCATTACAATGGAACCTCTTTGGCACCCGTGCTGGGCTGCCCAGCATCCCAGGGAGTAGAGCACGAATGGTTGGCCTCTGCTCCCACAGCCGAAGAGCCAGGGCAAAAAACTTGAGCTGTGCCTCTTCTGCAGAAAGTCACCTGTGCAACGGTGCCATCCGCTTTGCTCTCGCTCCTCCATTTCCCAACTCAAAGTCCATTACAATGGAACCTCTTTGGCACCCGTGCTCGGCTGCCCAGCATCCCAAGAAGTAGAGCATATACAGTTGGCCTCTGCTCCCACAGCCGAAGAGCCAGGGCAAAAAGCTTGAGCTGTGCCTCTTCTGCAGAAAGTCAGCTTTGCAACGGTGCCATCCGCTTTGCTGTCGCTCCTCCATTTCCCAGCTCAAAGTCCATTACAGTGGAACCTCTTTGGCACCCGTGCTCGGCTGCCCAGGATCCCAGGGAGTAGAGCACGAACGTTTGGCCTCTGCTCCCACAGCCGAAGAGCCAGGGCAAAAAACTTGAGCTGTGCCTCTTCTGCAGAAAGTCAGCTTTGCAACGGTGCCATCCGCATGGCTGTCGCTCTTCGATTTCCCAACTCAAAGTCCATTACATTGGAACCTCTTTGGCACCCGTGCTGGGCTGCCCAGCATCCCAAGAAGTAGAGCATGTACGGTTGGCCTCTGCTCCCACAGCCGAAGAGCCAGGGCAAAAAACTGGAGCTGTGCCTCTTCTGCAGAAAGTCAGCTTTGCAACGCTGCCATCCGCATTGCTGTCGCTCCTCCATTTCCCAACTCAAAGTCCATTACAATGGAACCTCTTTGGCACACTTACTGGGCTGCCCAGCATCCCAGGGAGTAGAGCACGAACGGTTGGCCTTTGCTCCCACAGCCGAAGAGCCAGGCCAAAAACCTGGAGCTGTGCCTCTTCTGCAGAAAGTCAGCTTTGCAACGGTGCCATCCGCATTGCTGTCGCTCCTCCATTTCCCAACTCAAAGTCCATTACAATGGAACCTCTTTGGCACCCGTGCTCGGCTGCCCAGTATCCCAGGGAGTAGAGCACGAACGGTTGGCCTTTGCTCCCACAGCCGGTGAGCCAGGGCAAAAAGCTTGAGCTGTGCCTCTTCTGCAGAAAGTCAGCTTTGCAACGGTTCCATCCGCATTGCTGTCGCTCCTCCATTTCCCAACTCAAAGTCCATTACAATGGAACCTCTTTGGCACCCGTGCTCGGCTGCCCAGCATCCCAGCGAGTAGAGCACGAACGGTTGGCCTCTGCTCCCACAGCCGAAGAGCCAGGGCAAAAAACTTGAGCTGTGCCTCTTCTGCAGAAAGTCAGCTTTGCAATGGTGCCATCCGCATTGCTGTTGCTCCTCGATTTCCCAACTCAAAGTCCATTACAATGGAACGTCTTTGGCATCCGGGCTGCGCTGCCCAGCATCCCAGGGAGTAGAGGACGAACGGTTGGCCTCTGCTCCCACAGCCGAAGTGCCAGGGCAAAAAACTTGAGCTGTGCCTCTTCTGCAGAAAGTCAGCTTTCAAATGGTGCCATCCGCATTGCTGTCGCTCCTCCATTTCCCAACTCAATGTCCATTACAATGGAACCTCTTTGGCACCCGTGCTGAGCTGCCCAGCATCCCAGGGAGTAGAGCACGAACGGTTGGCCTCTGTTCCCACAGCCGAAGAGCCAGGGCAAAAAACTTGAGCTGTGCCACTTCTGCAGAAAGTCAGCTTTGCAACGGTGCCATCCGCATTGCTGTCGCTCCTCCATTTCCCAACTCAAAGTCCATTAAAATTGGACGTCTTTGGCACAAGTGCTGGGCTGCCCAGCATCCCAGGGAGTAGAGCACGAACGGTTGGCCTCTGCTCCCACAGCCGAAGAGCCAGGGCAAAAAACTTGAGCTGTGCCTCTTCTGCAGAAAGTCAGCTTTGCAACGGTGCCATCCGCATTGCTGTCGCTCCTCCATTTCCCAACTCAAAATCCATTACAATGGAACGTCTTTGGCACCCGTGCTGGGCTGCCCAGCATTCCAGGGAGTAGAGCACGAACGGCTGGCCTCTGCTCCCACAGCCAGAGAGCCAGGGCAAAAAGCTGGAACTGTGCCTCTTCTGCAGAAAGTCAGCTTTGCAACGGTGCCATCCGCATTGCTGTCGCTCCTCCATTTCCCAACTCAAAGTCCATTACAATGGAACCTCTCTGGCACCCGTGCTGGGCTGCCCAGCATCCCAGGGAGTAGAGCACGAACGGTTGGCCTGTGCTCCCACAGCCAAAGAGCCAGGGCAAAAAACTTGAGCTGTGCCTCTTCTGCGGAAAGTCAGCTTTGCAACGGTGCCATCCACATTGCTGAGGTTCCTCGATTTCCCAACTCAAAGTCCATTACAATGGAACCTCTTTGGCACCCGTGCTGGGCTGCCCAGCATCCCAGGGAGTAGAGCACGAACGGTTGGCCTCTGCTCCCACAGCCGAAGAGCCAGGGCAAAAAACTTGAGCTGTGCCTCTTCTGCAGAAAGTCAGCTTTGCAACGGTTCCATCCGCTTTGCTGTCGCGCTTCGATTTCCGAACTCAAAGTCTATTACAATGGAAGATCTTTGGCACCCGTGCTGCGCTGCGCAGCATCCCAGGCAGTAGAGCACGAACGGTTGGCCTCTGCTCCCACAGCCAAAGAGCCAGGGCAAAAAACTGGAGCTGTGCCTCTTCTGCAGAAAGTCAACTTTGCAACGGTGCCATCCGCATTGCTGAGGATCCTCGATTTCCCAACTCAAAGTCCATTACAATGGAACCTCTTTGGCACCCGTGCTCGGCTGCCCAGCATCCCAGGGAGTAGAGCACGAACGGTTGGCCTCTGCTCTCACAGCCGAAGAGCCAGGGCAAAAAACTGGAGCTGTGCCTCTACTGCAGAAAGTCAGCTTTGCAACGCTGCCATCCGCATTGCTGAGGTTCCTCGATTTCCCAACTCAAAGTCCATTACAATGGAACCTCTCTGGCACCCGTGCTTGGCTGCGCAGCATCCCAGGCAGTAGAGCACGAACGGCTGGCCTCTGCTCCCACAGCCGAAGAGCCAGGGCAAAAAACTGGAGCTGTGCCTCTTCTGCAGAAAGTCAGCTTTGCAATGGTGCCGTCCGCATTGCTGTCGCTCCTCCATTTCCCAACTCAAAGTCCATTACAGTGGAACATCTTTGGCACCCGTGCTCGGCTGCCCAGCATCCCAGGGAGTAGAGCACGAACGGCTGGCCTCTGCTCCCACAGCCGAAGAGCCAGGGCAAAAAACTTGAGCTGTGCCTCTTCTGCAGAAAGTCAGCTTTGCAACGGTGCCATCCGCATTGCTGTCGCTCCTCCATTTCCCAACTCAAAGTCCATTACAATGGAACCTCTTTGGCACCCGTGCTCGGCTGCCCAGCATCCCAGCGAGTAGAGCACGAACGGTTGGCCTCTGCTCCCACAGCCGAAGAGCCAGGGCAAAAAACTTGAGCTGTGCCTCTTCTGCAGAAAGTCACCTGTGCAACGGTGCCATCCGCTTTGCTCTCGCTCCTCCATTTCCCAACTCAAAGTCCATTACATTGGAACCTCTTTGGCATCCGTGCTTGGCAGCCCAGCATCCCAGGGAGCAGAGCACAAACGGTTGGCCTCTGCTCCCACAGCCGAAGAGCCAGGGCAAAAAACTTGAGCTGTGCCACTTCTGCAGAAAGTCAGCTTTGCAACGGTGCCATCCGCATTGCTGTCGCTCCTCCATTTCCCAACTCAAAGTCCATTAAAATTGGACGTCTTTGGCACAAGTGCTGGGCTGCCCAGCATCCCAGGCAGTAGAGCACGAACGGTTGGCCTCTGCTCCCACAGCCGAAGAGCCAGGGCAAAAAACTTGAGCTGTGCCTCTTCTGCAGAAAGTCAGCTTTGCAACGGTGCCATCCGCATTGCTGTCGCTCCTCCATTTCCCAACTCAAAATCCATTACAATGGAACGTCTTTGGCACCCGTGCTGGGCTGCCCAGCATTCCAGGGAGTAGAGCACGAACGGCTGGCCTCTGCTCCCACAGCCAGAGAGCCAGGGCAAAAAGCTGGAACTGTGCCTCTTCTGCAGAAAGTCAGCTTTGCAACGGTGCCATCCGCATTGCTGTCGCTCCTCCATTTCCCAACTCAAAGTCCATTACAATGGAACCTCTTTGGCACCCGTGCTCGGCTGCCCAGCATCCCAGGGAGTAGAGCACGAACGGTTGGCCTCTGCACCCACAGCCGAAGAGCCAGGGCAAACAACTTGAGCTGTGTCTCTACTGCAGAAAGTCAGCTTTGCAACGCTGCCATCCGCATTGCTGAGGTTCCTCGATTTCCCAACTCAAAGTCCATTACAATGGAACCTCTTTGGCACCCGTGCTGGGCTGCCCAGCATCCCAGGGAGTAGAGCACGAATGGTTGGCCTCTGCTGCCACAGCCGAAGAGCCAGGGCAAAAAACTTGAGCTGTGCCTCTTCTGCAGAAAGTCAGATTTGCAACGGTGCCATCCGCATTGCTGTTGCTCCCCGATTTCACAACTCAAAGTCCATTACAATGGAACCTCTTCGGCACCCGTGCTGGGCTGCCCAGCATTCCAGGGAGTAGAGCACGAACGGTTGGCCTCTGCTCCCACAGCCAAAGAGCCAGGGCAAAAAGCTGGAACTGTGCCTCTTCTGCAGAAAGTCAGCTTTGCAACGGTGCCGTCCGCATTGCTGTCGCTCCTCCATTTCCCAACTCAAAGTCCATTACAGTGGAACCTCTTTGGCACCCGTGCTCGGCTGCCCAGCATCCCAGGGAGTAGAGCACGAACGGCTGGCCTCTGCTCCCACAGCCGAAGAGCCAGGGCAAAAAACTGGAGCTGTGCCTCTTCTGCAGAAAGTCAGCTTTGCAACGGTGCCATCCGCATTGCTGTCGCTCCTCCATTTCCCAACTCAAAGTCCATTACAATGGAACCTCTTTGGCACCCGTGCTGGGCTGCCCAGCATCCCAGGGAGTAGAGCACGAATGGTTGGCCTCTGCTCCCACAGCCGAAGAGCCAGGGCAAAAAACTTGAGCTGTGCCTCTTCTGCAGAAAGTCACCTGTGCAACGGTGCCATCCGCTTTGCTCTCGCTCCTCCATTTCCCAACTCAAAGTCCATTACAATGGAACCTCTTTGGCACCCGTGCTCGGCTGCCCAGCATCCCAAGAAGTAGAGCATATACAGTTGGCCTCTGCTGCCACAGCCGAAGAGCCAGGGCAAAAAGCTTGAGCTGTGCCTCTTCTGCAGAAAGTCAGCTTTGCAACGGTGCCATCCGCATTGCTGTCGCTCCTCCATTTCCCAACTCAAAGTCCATTACAGTGGAACCTCTTTGGCACCCGTGCTCGGCTGCCCAGGATCACAGGGAGTAGAGCACGAACGTTTGGCCTCTGCTCCCACAGCCGAAGAGCCAGGGCAAAAAACTTGAGCTGTGCCTCTTCTGCAGAAAGTCAGCTTTGCAACGGTGCCATCCGCATGGCTGTCGCTCTTCGATTTCCCAACTCAAAGTCCATTACATTGGAACCTCTTTGGCACCCGTGCTGGGCTGCCCAGCATCCCAAGAAGTAGAGCATGTACGGTTGGCCTCTGCTCCCACAGCCGAAGAGCCAGGGCAAAAAACTGGAGCTGTGCCTCTTCTGCAGAAAGTCAGCTTTGCAACGCTGCCATCCGCATTGCTGTCGCTCCTCCATTTCCCAACTCAAAGTCCATTACAATGGAACCTCTTTGGCACCCGTGCTGGGCTGCCCAGCATCCCAAGAAGTAGAGCATGTACGGTTGGCCTCGGCTCCCACAGCCGATGAGCCAGGGCAAAAAACTGGAGCTGTGCCTCTTCTGCAGAAAGTCAGCTTTGCAACGGTGCCGTCTGCATTGCTGTCGCTCCTCGATTTCCCAGCTCAAAGTCCATTACAGTGGAAGGTCTTTGGCACCCGTGCTCGGCTGCCCAGCATCCCAGGGAGTAGAGCACGAACAGTTGGCCTCTGCTCCTACAGCCGAAGAGCCAGGGCAAAAAACTTGAGCTGTGCCTCTTCTGCAGAAAGTCAGCTTTGCAACGGTGCCATCCGCTTTGCTGTCGCGCTTCAATTTCCCAACTCAAAGTCTATTACAATGGAACCTCTGTGGCACCCATGTTGGGCTGCCCAGCATCCAAGGCAGTAGAGCACGAACGGTTGGCCTCTGCTCCCACAGCCGAAGAGCCAGGGCAAAAAGCTTGAGCTGTGCCTCTTCTGCAGAAAGTCAGCTTTGCAACGGTGCCATCCGCATTGCTGTCGCTCCTCCATTTCCCAACTCAAAGTCCATTATAATGGAACCTCTTTGGCACCCGTGCTGGGCTGCCCAGCATCCCAAGAAGAAGAGCATGTACGGTTGGCCTCTGCTCCCACAGCCGAAGAGCCAGGGCAAAAAACTGGAGCTGTGCCTCTTCTGCAGAAAGTCAGCTTTGCAATGGTGCCGTCCGCATTGCTGTCGCTCCTCCATTTCCCAACTCAAAGTCCATTACAGTGGAACATCTTTGGCACCCGTGCTCGGCTGCCCAGCATCCCAGGGAGTAGAGCACGAACGGCTGGCCTCTGCTCCCACAGCCGAAGAGCCAGGGCAAAAAACTTGAGCTGTGCCTCTTCTGCAGAAAGTCAGCTTTGCAACGGTGCCATCCGCATTGCTGTCGCTCCTCCATTTCCCAACTCAAAGTCCATTACAATGGAACCTCTTTGGCACCCGTGCTCGGCTGCCCAGCATCCCAGCGAGTAGAGCACGAACGGTTGGCCTCTGCTCCCACAGCCGAAGAGCCAGGGCAAAAAACTGGAGCTGTGCCTCTTCTGCAGAAAGTCACCTGTGCAATGGTGCCATCCGCTTTGCTCTCGCTCCTCCATTTCCCAACTCAAAGTCCATTACAATGGAACCTCTTTGGCATCCGTGCTTGGCAGCCCAGCATCCCAGGGAGCAGAGCACAAACGGTTGGCCTCTGCTCCCACAGCCGAAGAGCCAGGGCAAAAAACTTGAGCTGTGCCACTTCTGCAGAAAGTCAGCTTTGCAATGGTGCCATCCGCATTGCTGTCGCTCCTCCATTTCCCAACTCAAAGTCCATTAAAATTGGACGTCTTTGGCACAAGTGCTGGGCTGCCCAGCATCCAAGGCAGTAGAGCACGAACGGTTGGCCTCTGCTCCCACAGCCGAAGAGCCAGGGCAAAAAACTTGAGCTGTGCCTCTTCTGCAGAAAGTCAGCTTTGCAACGGTGCCATCCGCATTGCTGTCGCTCCTCCATTTCCCAACTCAAAATCCATTACAATGGAACGTCTTTGGCACCCGTGCTGGGCTGCCCAGCATTCCAGGGAGTAGAGCACGAACGGCTGGCCTCTGCTCCCACAGCCAGAGAGCCAGGGCAAAAAGCTGGAACTGTGCCTCTTCTGCAGAAAGTCAGCTTTGCAACGGTTCCATCCGCTTTGCTGTCGCGCTTCGATTTCCGAACTCAAAGTCTATTACAATGGAAGATCTTTGGCACCCGTGCTGCGCTGCGCAGCATCCCAGGCAGTAGAGCACGAACGGTTGGCCTGTGCTCCCACAGCCAAAGAGCCAGGGCAAAAAACTTGAGCTGTGCCTCTTCTGCGGAAAGTCAGCTTTGCAACGGTGCCATCCACATTGCTGAGGTTCCTCGATTTCCCAACTCAAAGTCCATTACAATGGAACCTCTTTGGCACCCGTGCTGGGCTGCCCAGCATCCCAGGGAGTAGAGGACGAACGGTTGGCCTCTGCTCCCACAGCCGAAGAGCCAGGGCAAAAAACTGGAGCTGTGCCTCTTCTGCAGAAAGTCAGCTTTGCAACGGTTCCATCCGCTTTGCTGTCGCGCTTCGATTTCCGAACTCAAAGTCTATTACAATGGAAGATCTTTGGCACCCGTGCTGCGCTGCGCAGCATCCCAGGCAGTAGAGCACGAACGGTTGGCCTCTGCTCCCACAGCCAAAGAGCCAGGGCAAAAAACTGGAGCTGTGCCTCTTCTGCAGAAAGTCAGCTTTGCAACGGTGCCATCCGCATTGCTGAGGATCCTCGATTTCCCAACTCAAAGTCCATTACAATGGAACCTCTTTGGCACCCGTGCTGGGCTGCCCAGCATCCCAGGGAGTAGAGCACGAACGGTTGGCCTCTGCTCCCACAGCCGAAGAGCCAGGGCAAAAAACTGGAGCTGTGCCTCTACTGCAGAAAGTCAGCTTTGCAACGCTGCCATCCGCATTGCTGAGGTTCCTCGATTTCCCAACTCAAAGTCCATTACAATGGAACCTCTCTGGCACCCGTGCTTGGCTGCCCAGCATCCCAGGCAGTAGAGCACGAACGGCTGGCCTCTGCTCCCACAGCCGAAGAGCCAGGGCAAAAAACTGGAGCTGTGCCTCTTCTGCAGAAAGTCAGCTTTGCAACGGTGCCATCCGCATTGCTGTCGCTCCTCCATTTCCCAACTCAAAGTCCATTACAATGGAACGTCTCTGGCATCCGGGCTGGGCTGCCCAGCATCCCAGCGAGTAGAGCACGAATGGTTGGCCTCTGCTCCCACAGCCAAAGAGCCAGGGCAAAAAACTTGAGCTGTGCCTCTTCTGCAGAAAGTCAGCTTTGCAACGGTGCCATCCGCATTGCTGAGGATCCTCGATTTCCCAATTCAAAGTCCATTACAATGGAACCTCTTTGGCACCCGTGCTGGGCTGCCCAGCATCCCAGGGAGTAGAGCACGAACGGCTGGCCTCTGCTCCCACAGCCGAAGAGCCAGGGCAAAAAACTGGAGCTGTGCCTCTTCTGCAGAAAGTCAGCTTTGCAACGGTGCCATCCGCATTGCTGAGGTTCCTCGATTTCCCAACTCAAAGTCCATTACAATGGAACCTCTTTGGCACCCGTGCTTGGCTGCCCAGCATCCCAGGGAGTAGAGCACGAACAGCTGGCCTCTGCTCCCACAGCCGAAGAGCCAGGGCAAAAAACTTGAGCTGTGCCTCTTCTGCAGAAAGTCAGCTTTGCAACGGTGCCATCCGCATTGCTGTCGCTCCTCCATTTCCCAACTCAAAGTCCAATACAATGGAACGTCTCTGGCATCCGGGCTGGGCTGCCCAGCATCCCAGCGAGTAGAGCACGAATGGTTGGCCTGTTCTCCCACAGCCGAAGAGCCAGGGCAAAAAACTTGAGCTGTGCCTCTTCTGCAGAAAGTCACCTGTGCAACGGTGCCATCCGCTTTGCTGTCGCTCCTCCATTTCCCAACTCAAAGTCCATTACAATGGAACCTCTTTGGCACCCGTGCTGGGCTGCCCAGCATCCCAAGAAGTAGAGCATATACAGTTGGCCTCTGCTCCCACAGCCGAAGAGCCAGGGCAAAAAACTTGAGCTGTGCCTCTTCTGCAGAAAGTCAGCTTTGCAACGGTGCCATCCGCATTGCTGTCGCTCCTCCATTTCCCAACTCAAAGTCCATTACAATGGAACCTCTTTGACATCCGTGCTTGGCAGCCCAGCATCCCAGGGATCAGAGCACAAACGGTTGGCCTCTGCTCCCACAGCCGAAGAGCCAGGGCAAAAAACTTGAGCTGTGTCTCTACTGCAGAAAGTCAGCTTTGCAACGCTGCCATCCGCATTGCTGAGGTTCCTCGATTTCCCAACTCAAAGTCCATTACAATGGAACCTCTTTGGCACCCGTGCTGGGCTGCCCAGCATCCCAAGAAGTAGAGCATGTACGGTTGGCCTCTGCTCCCACAGCCGAAGAGCCAGGGCAAAAAACTGGAGCTGTGCCTCTTCTGCAGAAAGTCAGCTTTGCAACGCTGCCATCCGCATTGCTGTCGCTCCTCCATTTCCCAACTCAAAGTCCATTACAATGGAACCTCTTTGGCACCCGTGCTGGGCTGCCCAGCATCCCAAGAAGTAGAGCATGTACGGTTGGCCTCGGCTCCCACAGCCGATGAGCCAGGGCAAAAAACTGGAGCTGTGCCTCTTCTGCAGAAAGTCAGCTTTGCAACGGTGCCGTCCGCATTGCTGTCGCTCCTCGATTTCCCAGCTCAAAGTCCATTACAGTGGAAGGTCTTTGGCACCCATGCTCGGCTGCCCAGCATCCCAGGGAGTAGAGCACGAACAGTTGGCCTCTGCTCCCACAGCCAAAGAGCCAGGGCAAAAAACTTGAGCTGTGCCTGTTCTGCAGAAAGTCAGCTTTGCAACGGTGCCATCCGCTTTGCTGTCGCGCTTCAATTTCCCAACTCAAAGTCTATTACAATGGAACCTCTGTGGCACCCATGTTGGGCTGCCCAGCATCCAAGGCAGTAGAGCACGAACGGTTGGCCTCTGCTCCCACAGCCGAAGAGCCAGGGCAAAAAGCTTGAGCTGTGCCTCTTCTGCAGAAAGTCAGCTTTGCAACGGTGCCATCCGCATTGCTGTCGCTCCTCCATTTCCCAACTCAAAGTCCATTACAATGGAACCTCTTTGGCACCCGTGCTTGGCAGCCCAGCATCCCAAGAAGAAGAGAATGTACGGTTGGCCTCTGCTCCCACAGCCGAAGAGCCAGGGCAAAAAACTGGAGCTGTGCCTCTTCTGCAGAAAGTCAGCTTTGCAATGGTGCCGTCCGCATTGCTGTCGCTCCTCCATTTCCCAACTCAAAGTCCATTACAGTGGAACATCTTTGGCACCCGTGCTCGGCTGCCCAGCATCCCAGGGAGTAGAGCACGAACGGCTGGCCTCTGCTCCCACAGCCGAAGAGCCAGGGCAAAAAACTTGAGCTGTGCCTCTTCTGCAGAAAGTCAGCTTTGCAACGGTGCCATCCGCATTGCTGTCGCTCCTCCATTTCCCAACTCAAAGTCCATTACAATGGAACCTCTTTGGCACCCGTGCTCGGCTGCCCAGCATCCCAGCGAGTAGAGCACGAACGGTTGGCCTCTGCTCCCACAGCCGAAGAGCCAGGGCAAAAAACTTGAGCTGTGCCTCTTCTGCAGAAAGTCAGCTTTGCAACGGTGCCATCCGCTTTGCTCTCGCTCCTCCATTTCCCAACTCAAAGTCCATTACAATGGAACCTCTTTGGCATCCGTGCTTGGCAGCCCAGCATCCCAGGGAGCAGAGCACAAACGGTTGGCCTCTGCTCCCACAGCCGAAGAGCCAGGGCAAAAAACTTGAGCTGTGCCTCTTCTGCAGAAAGTCACCTTTGCAACGGTGCCATCCGCTTTGCTGTCGCTCTTTTATTTCCCAACTAAAAGTCTATTTACAATGGAACCTCTTTGGCACCCGTCCTGGGCTGCGCAGCATCCCAGGGAGTAGAGCACGAACGGTTGGCCTCTGCTCCCACAGCCAAAGAGCCAGGGCAAAAAACTGGAGCTGTGCCTCTTCTGCAGAAAGTCAGCTTTGCAACGGTGCCATCCGCATTGCTGAGGATCCTCGATTTCCCAACTCAAAGTCCATTACAATGGAACCTCTTTGGCACCCGTGCTCGGCTGCCCAGCATCCCAGGGAGTAGAGCACGAACGGTTGGCCTCTGCACCCACAGCCGAAGAGCCAGGGCAAAAAACTGGAGCTGTGCCTCTTCTGCAGAAAGTCAGCTTTGCAACGCTGCCATCCGCATTGCTGAGGTTCCTCGATTTCCCAACTCAAAGTCCATTACAATGGAACCTCTTTGGCACCCGTGCTGGGCTGCCCAGCATCCCAGGGAGTAGAGCACGAATGGTTGGCCTCTGCTGCCACAGCCGAAGAGCCAGGGCAAAAAACTTGAGCTGTGCCTCTTCTGCAGAAAGTCAGATTTGCAACGGTGCCATCCGCATTGCTGTTGCTCCCCGATTTCACAACTCAAAGTCCATTACAATGGAACCTCTTCGGCACCCGTGCTGGGCTGTCCAGCATTCCAGGGAGTAGAGCACGAACGGTTGGCCTCTGCTCCCACAGCCAAAGAGCCAGGGCAAAAAGCTGGAACTGTGCCTCTTCTGCAGAAAGTCAGCTTTGCAACGGTGCCGTCCGCATTGCTGTCGCTCCTCGATTTCCCAACTCAAAGTCCATTACAGTGGAACCTCTTTGGCACCCGTGCTCGGCTGCCCAGCATCCCAGGGAGTAGAGCACGAACGGCTGGCCTCTGCTCCCACAGCCGAAGAGCCAGGGCAAAAAACTTGAGCTGTGCCTCTTCTGCAGAAAGTCAGCTTTGCAACGGTGCCATCCGCATTGCTGTCGCTCCTCCATTTCCCAACTCAAAGTCCATTACAATGGAACCTCTTTGGCACCCGTGCTGGGCTGCCCAGCATCCCAGGGAGTAGAGCACGAATGGTTGGCCTCTGCTCCCACAGCCGAAGAGCCAGGGCAAAAAACTTGAGCTGTGCCTCTTCTGCAGAAAGTCACCTGTGCAACGGTGCCATCCGCTTTGCTCTCGCTCCTCCATTTCCCAACTCAAAGTCCATTACAATGGAACCTCTTTGGCACCCGTGCTCGGCTGCCCAGCATCCCAAGAAGTAGAGCATATACAGTTGGCCTCTGCTGCCACAGCCGAAGAGCCAGGGCAAAAAGCTTGAGCTGTGCCTCTTCTGCAGAAAGTCAGCTTTGCAACGGTGCCATCCGCATTGCTGTCGCTCCTCCATTTCCCAGCTCAAAGTCCATTACAGTGGAACCTCTTTGGCACCCGTGCTCGGCTGCCCAGGATCACAGGGAGTAGAGCACGAACGTTTGGCCTCTGCTCCCACAGCCGAAGAGCCAGGGCAAAAAACTTGAGCTGTGCCTCTTCTGCAGAAAGTCAGCTTTGCAACGGTGCCATCCGCATGGCTGTCGCTCTTCGATTTCCCAACTCAAAGTCCATTACATTGGAACCTCTTTGGCACCCGTGCTGGGCTGCCCAGCATCCCAAGAAGTAGAGCATGTACGGTTGGCCTCTGCTCCCACAGCCGAAGAGCCAGGGCAAAAAACTGGAGCTGTGCCTCTTCTGCAGAAAGTCAGCTTTGCAACGCTGCCATCCGAATTGCTGTCGCTCCTCCATTTCCCAACTCAAAGTCCATTACAATGGAACCTCTTTGGCACCCGTGCTGGGCTGCCCAGCATCCCAAGAAGAAGAGCATGTACGGTTGGCCTCTGCTCCCACAGCCGAAGAGCCAGGGCAAAAAACTGGAGCTGTGCCTCTTCTGCAGAAAGTCAGCTTTGCAATGGTGCCGTCCGCATTGCTGTCGCTCCTCCATTTCCCAACTCAAAGTCCATTACAGTGGAACATCTTTGGCACCCGTGCTCGGCTGCCCAGCATCCCAGGGAGTAGAGCACGAACGGCTGGCCTCTGCTCCCACAGCCGAAGAGCCAGGGCAAAAAACTTGAGCTGTGCCTCTTCTGCAGAAAGTCAGCTTTGCAACGGTGCCATCCGCATTGCTGTCGCTCCTCCATTTCCCAACTCAAAGTCCATTACAATGGAACCTCTTTGGCACCCGTGCTCGGCTGCCCAGCATCCCAGCGAGTAGAGCACGAACGGTTGGCCTCTGCTCCCACAGCCGAAGAGCCAGGGCAAAAAACTTGAGCTGTGCCTCTTCTGCAGAAAGTCAGCTTTGCAACGGTGCCATCCGCTTTGCTCTCGCTCCTCCATTTCCCAACTCAAAGTCCATTACAATGGAACCTCTTTGGCATCCGTGCTTGGCAGCCCAGCATCCCAGGGAGCAGAGCACAAACGGTTGGCCTCTGCTCCCACAGCCGAAGAGCCAGGGCAAAAAACTGGAGCTGTGCCTCTTCTGCAGAAAGTCAGCTTTGCAACGGTGCCATCCGCTTTGCTGTCGCTCTTTTATTTCCCAACTCAAAGTCTATTTACAATGGAACCTCTTTGGCACCCGTCCTGGGCTGCGCAGCATCCCAGGGAGTAGAGCACGAACGGTTGGCCTCTGCTCCCACAGCCAAAGAGCCAGGGCAAAAAACTGGAGCTGTGCCTCTTCTGCAGAAAGTCAGCTTTGCAACGGTGCCATCCGCATTGCTGAGGATCCTCGATTTCCCAACTCAAAGTCCATTACAATGGAACCTCTTTGGCACCCGTGCTCGGCTGCCCAGCATCCCAGGGAGTAGAGCACGAACGGTTGGCCTCTGCTCCCACAGCCGAAGAGCCAGGGCAAAAAACTTGAGCTGTGTCTCTACTGCAGAAAGTCAGCTTTGCAACGCTGCCATCCGCATTGCTGAGGTTCCTCGATTTCCCAACTCAAAGTCCATTACAATGGAACCTCTTTGGCACCCGTGCTGGGCTGCCCAGCATCCCAGGGAGTAGAGCATGAATGGTTGGCCTCTGCTGCCACAGCCGAAGAGCCAGGGCAAAAAACTTGAGCTGTGCCTCTTCTGCAGAAAGTCAGATTTGCAACGGTGCCATCCGCATTGCTGTTGCTCCCCGATTTCACAACTCAAAGTCCATTACAATGGAACCTCTTTGGCACCCGTGCTGGGCTGTCCAGCATTCCAGGGAGTAGAGCACGAACGGTTGGCCTCTGCTCCCACAGCCAAAGAGCCAGGGCAAAAAGCTGGAACTGTGCCTCTTCTGCAGAAAGTCAGCTTTGCAACGGTGCCGTCCGCATTGCTGTCGCTCCTCGATTTCCCAACTCAAAGTCCATTACAGTGGAACCTCTTTGGCACCCGTGCTCGGCTGCCCAGCATCCCAGGGAGTAGAGCACGAACGGCTGGCCTCTGCTCCCACAGCCGAAGAGCCAGGGCAAAAAACTGGAGCTGTGCCTCTTCTGCAGAAAGTCAGCTTTGCAACGGTGCCATCCGCATTGCTGTCGCTCCTCCATTTCCCAACTCAAAGTCCATTACAATGGAACCTCTTTGGCACCCGTGCTGGGCTGCCCAGCATCCCAGGGAGTAGAGCACGAATGGTTGGCCTCTGCTCCCACAGCCGAAGAGCCAGGGCAAAAAACTTGAGCTGTGCCTCTTCTGCAGAAAGTCACCTGTGCAACGGTGCCATCCGCTTTGCTCTCGCTCCTCCATTTCCCAACTCAAAGTCCATTACAATGGAACCTCTTTGGCACCCGTGCTCGGCTGCCCAGCATCCCAAGAAGTAGAGCATATACAGTTGGCCTCTGCTCCCACAGCCGAAGAGCCAGGGCAAAAAGCTTGAGCTGTGCCTCTTCTGCAGAAAGTCAGCTTTGCAACGGTGCCATCCGCATTGCTGTCGCTCCTCCATTTCCCAGCTCAAAGTCCATTACAGTGGAACCTCTTTGGCACCCGTGCTCGGCTGCCCAGGATCACAGGGAGTAGAGCACGAACGTTTGGCCTCTGCTCCCACAGCCGAAGAGCCAGGGCAAAAAACTTGAGCTGTGCCTCTTCTGCAGAAAGTCAGCTTTGCAACGGTGCCATCCGCATGGCTGTCGCTCTTCGATTTCCCAACTCAAAGTCCATTACATTGGAACCTCTTTGGCACCCGTGCTGGGCTGCCCAGCATCCCAAGAAGTAGAGCATGTACGGTTGGCCTCTGCTCCCACAGCCGAAGAGCCAGGGCAAAAAACTGGAGCTGTGCCTCTTCTGCAGAAAGTCAGCTTTGCAACGCTGCCATCCGCATTGCTGTCGCTCCTCCATTTCCCAACTCAAAGTCCATTACAATGGAACCTCTTTGGCACCCGTGCTGGGCTGCCCAGCATCCCAGGGAGCAGAGCACAAACGGTTGGCCTCGGCTCCCACAGCCGATGAGCCAGGGCAAAAAACTGGAGCTGTGCCTCTTCTGCAGAAAGTCAGCTTTGCAACGGTGCCGTCTGCATTGCTGTCGCTCCTCGATTTCCCAGCTCAAAGTCCATTACAGTGGAAGGTCTTTGGCACCCGTGCTCGGCTGCCCAGCATCCCAGGGAGTAGAGCACGAACAGTTGGCCTCTGCACCCACAGCCGAAGAGCCAGGGCAAAAAACTTGAGCTGTGCCTCTTCTGCAGAAAGTCAGCTTTGCAACGGTGCCATCCGCTTTGCTGTCGCGCTTCAATTTCCCAACTCAAAGTCTATTACAATGGAACCTCTGTGGCACCCATGTTGGGCTGCCCAGCATCCAAGGCAGTAGAGCACGAACGGTTGGCCTCTGCTCCCACAGCCGAAGAGCCAGGGCAAAAAGCTTGAGCTGTGCCTCTTCTGCAGAAAGTCAGCTTTGCAACGGTGCCATCCGCATTGCTGTCGCTCCTCCATTTCCCAACTCAAAGTCCATTACAATGGAACCTCTTTGGCACCCGTGCTGGGCTGCCCAGCATCCCAAGAAGAAGAGCATGTACGGTTGGCCTCTGCTCCCACAGCCGAAGAGCCAGGGCAAAAAACTGGAGCTGTGCCTCTTCTGCAGAAAGTCAGCTTTGCAATGGTGCCGTCCGCATTGCTGTCGCTCCTCCATTTCCCAACTCAAAGTCCATTACAGTGGAACATCTTTGGCACCCGTGCTCGGCTGCCCAGCATCCCAGGGAGTAGAGCACGAACGGCTGGCCTCTGCTCCCACAGCCGAAGAGCCAGGGCAAAAAACTTGAGCTGTGCCTCTTCTGCAGAAAGTCAGCTTTGCAACGGTGCCATCCGCATTGCTGTCGCTCTTCGATTTCCCAACTCGAAGTCCATTACAATGGAACCTCTTTGGCACCCGTGCTCGGCTGCCCAGCATCCCAGCGAGTAGAGCACGAACGGTTGGCCTCTGCTCCCACAGCCGAAGAGCCAGGGCAAAAAACTTGAGCTGTGCCTCTTCTGCAGAAAGTCACCTGTGCAACGGTGCCATCCGCTTTGCTCTCGCTCCTCCATTTCCCAACTCAAAGTCCATTACAATGGAACCTCTTTGGCATCCGTGCTTGGCAGCCCAGCATCCCAGGGAGCAGAGCACAAACGGTTGGCCTCTGCTCCCACAGCCGAAGAGCCAGGGCAAAAAACTTGAGCTGTGCCTCTTCTGCAGAAAGTCAGCTTTGCAACGGTGCCATCCGCTTTGCTGTCGCTCTTTTATTTCCCAACTCAAAGTCTATTTACAATGGAACCTCTTTGGCACCCGTCCTGGGCTGCGCAGCATCCCAGGGAGTAGAGCACGAACGGTTGGCCTCTGCTCCCACAGCCAAAGAGCCAGGGCAAAAAACTGGAGCTGTGCCTCTTCTGCAGAAAGTCAGCTTTGCAACGGTGCCATCCGCATTGCTGAGGATCCTCGATTTCCCAACTCAAAGTCCATTACAATGGAACCTCTTTGGCACCCGTGCTCGGCTGCCCAGCATCCCAGGGAGTAGAGCACGAACGGTTGGCCTCTGCTCCCACAGCCGAAGAGCCAGGGCAAAAAACTTGAGCTGTGTCTCTACTGCAGAAAGTCAGCTTTGCAACGCTGCCATCCGCATTGCTGAGGTTCCTCGATTTCCCAACTCAAAGTCCATTACAATGGAACCTCTTTGGCACCCGTGCTGGGCTGCCCAGCATCCCAGGGAGTAGAGCACGAATGGTTGGCCTCTGCTGCCACAGCCGAAGAGCCAGGGCAAAAAACTTGAGCTGTGCCTCTTCTGCAGAAAGTCAGCTTTGCAACGGTGCCATCCGCATTGCTGTTGCTCCCCGATTTCACAACTCAAAGTCCATTACAATGGAACCTCTTCGGCACCCGTGCTGGGCTGTCCAGCATTCCAGGGAGTAGAGCACGAACGGTTGGCCTCTGCTCCCACAGCCAAAGAGCCAGGGCAAAAAGCTGGAACTGTGCCTCTTCTGCAGAAAGTCAGCTTTGCAACGGTGCCGTCCGCATTGCTGTCGCTCCTCGATTTCCCAACTCAAAGTCCATTACAGTGGAACCTCTTTGGCACCCGTGCTCGGCTGCCCAGCATCCCAGGGAGTAGAGCACGAACGGCTGGCCTCTGCTCCCACAGCCGAAGAGCCAGGGCAAAAAACTGGAGCTGTGCCTCTTCTGCAGAAAGTCAGCTTTGCAACGGTGCCATCCGCATTGCTGTCGCTCCTCCATTTCCCAACTCAAAGTCCATTACAATGGAACCTCTTTGGCACCCGTGCTGGGCTGCCCAGCATCCCAGGGAGTAGAGCACGAATGGTTGGCCTCTGCTCCCACAGCCGAAGAGCCAGGGCAAAAAACTTGAGCTGTGCCTCTTCTGCAGAAAGTCACCTGTGCAACGGTGCCATCCGCTTTGCTCTCGCTCCTCCATTTCCCAACTCAAAGTCCATTACAATGGAACCTCTTTGGCACCCGTGCTCGGCTGCCCAGCATCCCAAGAAGTAGAGCATGAACGGTTGGCCTCTGCTCCCACAGCCGAAGAGCCAGGGCAAAAAGCTTGAGCTGTGCCTCTTCTGCAGAAAGTCAGCTTTGCAACGGTGCCATCCGCATTGCTGTCGCTCCTCCATTTCCCAGCTCAAAGTCCATTACAGTGGAACCTCTTTGGCACCCGTGCTCGGCTGCCCAGGATCACAGGGAGTAGAGCACGAACGGTTGGCCTCTGCTCCCACAGCCGAAGAGCCAGGGCAAAAAACTTGAGCTGTGCCTCTTCTGCAGAAAGTCAGCTTTGCAACGGTGCCATCCGCATGGCTGTCGCTCTTCGATTTCCCAACTCAAAGTCCATTACATTGGAACCTCTTTGGCACCCGTGCTGGGCTGCCCAGCATCCCAAGAAGTAGAGCATGTACGGTTGGCCTCTGCTCCCACAGCCGAAGAGCCAGGGCAAAAAACTGGAGCTGTGCCTCTTCTGCAGAAAGTCAGCTTTGCAACGCTGCCATCCGCATTGCTGTCGCTCCTCCATTTCCCAACTCAAAGTCCATTACAATGGAACCTCTTTGGCACCCGTGCTCGGCTGCCCAGCATCCCAAGAAGAAGAGCATGTACGGTTGGCCTCTGCTCCCACAGCCGAAGAGCCAGGGCAAAAAACTGGAGCTGTGCCTCTTCTGCAGAAAGTCAGCTTTGCAATGGTGCCGTCCGCATTGCTGTCGCTCCTCCATTTCCCAACTCAAAGTCCATTACAGTGGAACATCTTTGGCACCCGTGCTCGGCTGCCCAGCATCCCAGGGAGTAGAGCACGAACGGCTGGCCTCTGCTCCCACAGCTGAAGAGCCAGGGCAAAAAACTTGAGCTGTGCCTCTTCTGCAGAAAGTCAGCTTTGCAACGGTGCCATCCGCATTGCTGTCGCTCCTCCATTTCCCAACTCAAAGTCCATTACAATGGAACCTCTTTGGCACCCGTGCTGGGCTGCCCAGCATCCCAAGAAGTAGAGCATGTACGGTTGGCCTCGGCTCCCACAGCCGATGAGCCAGGGCAAAAAACTGGAGCTGTGCCTCTTCTGCAGAAAGTCAGCTTTGCAACGGTGCCGTCTGCATTGCTGTCGCTCCTCGATTTCCCAGCTCAAAGTCCATTACAGTGGAAGGTCTTTGGCACCCGTGCTCGGCTGCCCAGCATCCCAGGGAGTAGAGCACGAACAGTTGGCCTCTGCTCCCACAGCCGAAGAGCCAGGGCAAAAAACTTGAGCTGTGCCTCTTCTGCAGAAAGTCAGCTTTGCAACGGTGCCATCCGCTTTGCTGTCGCGCTTCAATTTCCCAACTCAAAGTCTATTACAATGGAACCTCTGTGGCACCCATGTTGGGCTGCCCAGCATCCAAGGCAGTAGAGCACGAACGGTTGGCCTCTGCTCCCACAGCCGAAGAGCCAGGGCAAAAAGCTTGAGCTGTGCCTCTTCTGCAGAAAGTCAGCTTTGCAACGGTGCCATCCGCATTGCTGTCGCTCCTCCATTTCCCAACTCAAAGTCCATTACAATGGAACCTCTTTGGCACCCGTGCTGGGCTGCCCAGCATCCCAAGAAGAAGAGCATGTACGGTTGGCCTCTGCTCCCACAGCCGAAGAGCCAGGGCAAAAAACTGGAGCTGTGCCTCTTCTGCAGAAAGTCAGCTTTGCAATGGTGCCGTCCGCATTGCTGTCGCTCCTCCATTTCCCAACTCAAAGTCCATTACAGTGGAACATCTTTGGCACCCGTGCTCGGCTGCCCAGCATCCCAGGGAGTAGAGCACGAACGGCTGGCCTCTGCTCCCACAGCCGAAGAGCCAGGGCAAAAAACTTGAGCTGTGCCTCTTCTGCAGAAAGTCAGCTTTGCAACGGTGCCATCCGCATTGCTGTCGCTCTTCGATTTCCCAACTCGAAGTCCATTACAATGGAACCTCTTTGGCACCCGTGCTCGGCTGCCCAGCATCCCAGCGAGTAGAGCACGAACGGTTGGCCTCTGCTCCCACAGCCGAAGAGCCAGGGCAAAAAACTTGAGCTGTGCCTCTTCTGCAGAAAGTCACCTGTGCAACGGTGCCATCCGCTTTGCTCTCGCTCCTCCATTTCCCAACTCAAAGTCCATTACAATGGAACCTCTTTGGCATCCGTGCTTGGCAGCCCAGCATCCCAGGGAGCAGAGCACAAACGGTTGGCCTCTGCTCCCACAGCCGAAGAGCCAGGGCAAAAAACTTGAGCTGTGCCTCTTCTGCAGAAAGTCAGCTTTGCAACGGTGCCATCCGCTTTGCTGTCGCTCTTTTATTTCCCAACTCAAAGTCTATTTACAATGGAACCTCTTTGGCACCCGTCCTGGGCTGCGCAGCATCCCAGGGAGTAGAGCACGAACGGTTGGCCTCTGCTCCCACAGCCAAAGAGCCAGGGCAAAAAACTGGAGCTGTGCCTCTTCTGCAGAAAGTCAGCTTTGCAACGGTGCCATCCGCATTGCTGAGGATCCTCGATTTCCCAACTCAAAGTCCATTACAATGGAACCTCTTTGGCACCCGTGCTCGGCTGCCCAGCATCCCAGGGAGTAGAGCACGAACGGTTGGCCTCTGCTCCCACAGCCGAAGAGCCAGGGCAAAAAACTTGAGCTGTGTCTCTACTGCAGAAAGTCAGCTTTGCAACGCTGCCATCCGCATTGCTGAGGTTCCTCGATTTCCCAACTCAAAGTCCATTACAATGGAACCTCTTTGGCACCCGTGCTGGGCTGCCCAGCATCCCAGGGAGTAGAGCACGAATGGTTGGCCTCTGCTGCCACAGCCGAAGAGCCAGGGCAAAAAACTTGAGCTGTGCCTCTTCTGCAGAAAGTCAGCTTTGCAACGGTGCCATCCGCATTGCTGTTGCTCCCCGATTTCACAACTCAAAGTCCATTACAATGGAACCTCTTCGGCACCCGTGCTGGGCTGTCCAGCATTCCAGGGAGTAGAGCACGAACGGTTGGCCTCTGCTCCCACAGCCAAAGAGCCAGGGCAAAAAGCTGGAACTGTGCCTCTTCTGCAGAAAGTCAGCTTTGCAACGGTGCCGTCCGCATTGCTGTCGCTCCTCGATTTCCCAACTCAAAGTCCATTACAGTGGAACCTCTTTGGCACCCGTGCTCGGCTGCCCAGCATCCCAGGGAGTAGAGCACGAACGGCTGGCCTCTGCTCCCACAGCCGAAGAGCCAGGGCAAAAAACTGGAGCTGTGCCTCTTCTGCAGAAAGTCAGCTTTGCAACGGTGCCATCCGCATTGCTGTCGCTCCTCCATTTCCCAACTCAAAGTCCATTACAATGGAACCTCTTTGGCACCCGTGCTGGGCTGCCCAGCATCCCAGGGAGTAGAGCACGAATGGTTGGCCTCTGCTCCCACAGCCGAAGAGCCAGGGCAAAAAACTTGAGCTGTGCCTCTTCTGCAGAAAGTCACCTGTGCAACGGTGCCATCCGCTTTGCTCTCGCTCCTCCATTTCCCAACTCAAAGTCCATTACAATGGAACCTCTTTGGCACCCGTGCTCGGCTGCCCAGCATCCCAAGAAGTAGAGCATGAACGGTTGGCCTCTGCTCCCACAGCCGAAGAGCCAGGGCAAAAAGCTTGAGCTGTGCCTCTTCTGCAGAAAGTCAGCTTTGCAACGGTGCCATCCGCATTGCTGTCGCTCCTCCATTTCCCAGCTCAAAGTCCATTACAGTGGAACCTCTTTGGCACCCGTGCTGGGCTGCCCAGGATCACAGGGAGTAGAGCACGAACGTTTGGCCTCTGCTCCCACAGCCGAAGAGCCAGGGCAAAAAACTTGAGCTGTGCCTCTTCTGCAGAAAGTCAGCTTTGCAACGGTGCCATCCGCATGGCTGTCGCTCTTCGATTTCCCAACTCAAAGTCCATTACATTGGAACCTCTTTGGCACCCGTGCTGGGCTGCCCAGCATCCCAAGAAGTAGAGCATGTACGGTTGGCCTCTGCTCCCACAGCCGAAGAGCCAGGGCAAAAAACTGGAGCTGTGCCTCTTCTGCAGAAAGTCAGCTTTGCAACGGTGCCATCCGCATTGCTGTCGCTCCTCCATTTCCCAACTCAAAGTCCATTACAATGGAACCTCTTTGGCACCCGTGCTGGGCTGCCCAGCATCCCAAGAAGAAGAGCATGTACGGTTGGCCTCTGCTCCCACAGCCGAAGAGCCAGGGCAAAAAACTGGAGCTGTGCCTCTTCTGCAGAAAGTCAGCTTTGCAATGGTGCCGTCCGCATTGCTGTCGCTCCTCGATTTCCCAACTCAAAGTCCATTACAGTGGAACATCTTTGGCACCCGTGCTCGGCTGCCCAGCATCCCAGGGAGTAGAGCACGAACGGCTGGCCTCTGCTCCCACAGCCGAAGAGCCAGGGCAAAAAACTGGAGCTGTGCCTCTTCTGCAGAAAGTCAGCTTTGCAACGGTGCCATCCGCATTGCTGTCGCTCCTCCATTTCCCAACTCAAAGTCCATTACAATGGAACCTCTTTGGCACCCGTGCTGGGCTGCCCAGCATCCCAGGGAGTAGAGCACGAACAGTTGGCCTCTGCTCCCACAGCCGAAGAGCCAGGGCAAAAAACTTGAGCTGTGCCTCTTCTGCAGAAAGTCACCTGTGCAACGGTGCCATCCGCTTTGCTCTCGCTCCTCCATTTCCCAACTCAAAGTCCATTACAATGGAACCTCTTTGGCACCCGTGCTCGGCTGCCCAGCATCCCAAGAAGTAGAGCATATACAGTTGGCCTCTGCTCCCACAGCCGAAGAGCCAGGGCAAAAAGCTTGAGCTGTGCCTCTTCTGCAGAAAGTCAGCTTTGCAACGGTGCCATCCGCATTGCTGTCGCTCCTCCATTTCCCAGCTCAAAGTCCATTACAGTGGAACCTCTTTGGCACCCGTGCTCGGCTGCCCAGGATCACAGGGAGTAGAGCACGAACGTTTGGCCTCTGCTCCCACAGCCGAAGAGCCAGGGCAAAAAACTTGAGCTGTGCCTCTTCTGCAGAAAGTCAGCTTTGCAACGGTGCCATCCGCATGGCTGTCGCTCTTCGATTTCCCAACTCAAAGTCCATTACATTGGAACCTCTTTGGCACCCGTGCTGGGCTGCCCAGCATCCCAAGAAGTAGAGCATGTACGGTTGGCCTCTGCTCCCACAGCCGAAGAGCCAGGGCAAAAAACTGGAGCTGTGCCTCTTCTGCAGAAAGTCAGCTTTGCAACGCTGCCATCCGCATTGCTGTCGCTCCTCCATTTCCCAACTCAAAGTCCATTACAATGGAACCTCTTTGGCACCCGTGCTCGGCTGCCCAGCATCCCAAGAAGTAGAGCATGTACGGTTGGCCTCGGCTCCCACAGCCGATGAGCCAGGGCAAAAAACTGGAGCTGTGCCTCTTCTGCAGAAAGTCAGCTTTGCAACGGTGCCGTCTGCATTGCTGTCGCTCCTCGATTTCCCAGCTCAAAGTCCATTACAGTGGAAGGACTTTGGCACCCGTGCTCGGCTGCCCAGCATCCCAGGGAGTAGAGCACGAACAGTTGGCCTCTGCTCCCACAGCCGAAGAGCCAGGGCAAAAAACTTGAGCTGTGCCTCTTCTGCAGAAAGTCAGCTTTGCAACGGTGCCATCCGCTTTGCTGTCGCGCTTCAATTTCCCAACTCAAAGTCTATTACAATGGAACCTCTTTGGCACCCGTGCTGGGCTGCGCAGCATCCCAGGCAGTAGAGCACGAACGGTTGGCCTCTGCTCCCACAGCCAAAGAGCCAGGGCAAAAAACTTGAGCTGTGCCTCTTCTGCAGAAAGTCAGCTTTGCAACGGTGCCATCCGCATTGCTGAGGATCCTCGATTTCCCAACTCAAAGTCCATTACAATGGAACCTCTTTGGCACCCGTGCTGGGCTGCCCAGCATCCCAGGGAGTAGAGCACGAACGGTTGGCCTCTGCACCCACAGCCGAAGAGCCAGGGCAAAAAACTTGAGCTGTGTCTCTACTGCAGAAAGTCAGCTTTGCAACGCTGCCATCCGCATTGCTGAGGTTCCTCGATTTCCCAACTCAAAGTCCATTACAATGGAACCTCTTTGGCACCCGTGCTGGGCTGCCCAGCATCCCAGGGAGTAGAGCATGAATGGTTGGCCTCTGCTGCCACAGCCGAAGAGCCAGGGCAAAAAACTTGAGCTGTGCCTCTTCTGCAGAAAGTCAGATTTGCAACGGTGCCATCCGCATTGCTGTTGCTCCCCGATTTCACAACTCAAAGTCCATTACAATGGAACCTCTTTGGCACCCGTGCTGGGCTGTCCAGCATTCCAGGGAGTAGAGCACGAACGGTTGGCCTCTGCTCCCACAGCCAAAGAGCCAGGGCAAAAAGCTGGAACTGTGCCTCTTCTGCAGAAAGTCAGCTTTGCAACGGTGCCGTCCGCATTGCTGTCGCTCCTCGATTTCCCAACTCAAAGTCCATTACAGTGGAACCTCTTTGGCACCCGTGCTCGGCTGCCCAGCATCCCAGGGAGTAGAGCACGAACGGCTGGCCTCTGCTCCCACAGCCGAAGAGCCAGGGCAAAAAACTGGAGCTGTGCCTCTTCTGCAGAAAGTCAGCTTTGCAACGGTGCCATCCGCATTGCTGTCGCTCCTCCATTTCCCAACTCAAAGTCCATTACAATGGAACCTCTTTGGCACCCGTGCTGGGCTGCCCAGCATCCCAGGGAGTAGAGCACGAATGGTTGGCCTCTGCTCCCACAGCCGAAGAGCCAGGGCAAAAAACTTGAGCTGTGCCTCTTCTGCAGAAAGTCACCTGTGCAACGGTGCCATCCGCTTTGCTCTCGCTCCTCCATTTCCCAACTCAAAGTCCATTACAATGGAACCTCTTTGGCACCCGTGCTCGGCTGCCCAGCATCCCAAGAAGTAGAGCATATACAGTTGGCCTCTGCTCCCACAGCCGAAGAGCCAGGGCAAAAAGCTTGAGCTGTGCCTCTTCTGCAGAAAGTCAGCTTTGCAACGGTGCCATCCGCATTGCTGTCGCTCCTCCATTTCCCAGCTCAAAGTCCATTACAGTGGAACCTCTTTGGCACCCGTGCTCGGCTGCCCAGGATCACAGGGAGTAGAGCACGAACGTTTGGCCTCTGCTCCCACAGCCGAAGAGCCAGGGCAAAAAACTTGAGCTGTGCCTCTTCTGCAGAAAGTCAGCTTTGCAACGGTGCCATCCGCATGGCTGTCGCTCTTCGATTTCCCAACTCAAAGTCCATTACATTGGAACCTCTTTGGCACCCGTGCTGGGCTGCCCAGCATCCCAAGAAGTAGAGCATGTACGGTTGGCCTCTGCTCCCACAGCCGAAGAGCCAGGGCAAAAAACTGGAGCTGTGCCTCTTCTGCAGAAAGTCAGCTTTGCAACGCTGCCATCCGCATTGCTGTCGCTCCTCCATTTCCCAACTCAAAGTCCATTACAATGGAACCTCTTTGGCACCCGTGCTGGGCTGCCCAGCATCCCAGGGAGCAGAGCACAAACGGTTGGCCTCGGCTCCCACAGCCGATGAGCCAGGGCAAAAAACTGGAGCTGTGCCTCTTCTGCAGAAAGTCAGCTTTGCAACGGTGCCGTCTGCATTGCTGTCGCTCCTCGATTTCCCAGCTCAAAGTCCATTACAGTGGAAGGTCTTTGGCACCCGTGCTCGGCTGCCCAGCATCCCAGGGAGTAGAGCACGAACAGTTGGCCTCTGCACCCACAGCCGAAGAGCCAGGGCAAAAAACTTGAGCTGTGCCTCTTCTGCAGAAAGTCAGCTTTGCAACGGTGCCATCCGCTTTGCTGTCGCGCTTCAATTTCCCAACTCAAAGTCTATTACAATGGAACCTCTGTGGCACCCATGTTGGGCTGCCCAGCATCCAAGGCAGTAGAGCACGAACGGTTGGCCTCTGCTCCCACAGCCGAAGAGCCAGGGCAAAAAGCTTGAGCTGTGCCTCTTCTGCAGAAAGTCAGCTTTGCAACGGTGCCATCCGCATTGCTGTCGCTCCTCCATTTCCCAACTCAAAGTCCATTACAATGGAACCTCTTTGGCACCCGTGCTGGGCTGCCCAGCATCCCAAGAAGAAGAGCATGTACGGTTGGCCTCTGCTCCCACAGCCGAAGAGCCAGGGCAAAAAACTGGAGCTGTGCCTCTTCTGCAGAAAGTCAGCTTTGCAATGGTGCCGTCCGCATTGCTGTCGCTCCTCCATTTCCCAACTCAAAGTCCATTACAGTGGAACATCTTTGGCACCCGTGCTCGGCTGCCCAGCATCCCAGGGAGTAGAGCACGAACGGCTGGCCTCTGCTCCCACAGCCGAAGAGCCAGGGCAAAAAACTTGAGCTGTGCCTCTTCTGCAGAAAGTCAGCTTTGCAACGGTGCCATCCGCATTGCTGTCGCTCTTCGATTTCCCAACTCGAAGTCCATTACAATGGAACCTCTTTGGCACCCGTGCTCGGCTGCCCAGCATCCCAGCGAGTAGAGCACGAACGGTTGGCCTCTGCTCCCACAGCCGAAGAGCCAGGGCAAAAAACTTGAGCTGTGCCTCTTCTGCAGAAAGTCACCTGTGCAACGGTGCCATCCGCTTTGCTCTCGCTCCTCCATTTCCCAACTCAAAGTCCATTACAATGGAACCTCTTTGGCATCCGTGCTTGGCAGCCCAGCATCCCAGGGAGCAGAGCACAAACGGTTGGCCTCTGCTCCCACAGCCGAAGAGCCAGGGCAAAAAACTTGAGCTGTGCCTCTTCTGCAGAAAGTCAGCTTTGCAACGGTGCCATCCGCTTTGCTGTCGCTCTTTTATTTCCCAACTCAAAGTCTATTTACAATGGAACCTCTTTGGCACCCGTCCTGGGCTGCGCAGCATCCCAGGGAGTAGAGCACGAACGGTTGGCCTCTGCTCCCACAGCCAAAGAGCCAGGGCAAAAAACTGGAGCTGTGCCTCTTCTGCAGAAAGTCAGCTTTGCAACGGTGCCATCCGCATTGCTGAGGATCCTCGATTTCCCAACTCAAAGTCCATTACAATGGAACCTCTTTGGCACCCGTGCTCGGCTGCCCAGCATCCCAGGGAGTAGAGCACGAACGGTTGGCCTCTGCTCCCACAGCCGAAGAGCCAGGGCAAAAAACTTGAGCTGTGTCTCTACTGCAGAAAGTCAGCTTTGCAACGCTGCCATCCGCATTGCTGAGGTTCCTCGATTTCCCAACTCAAAGTCCATTACAATGGAACCTCTTTGGCACCCGTGCTGGGCTGCCCAGCATCCCAGGGAGTAGAGCACGAATGGTTGGCCTCTGCTGCCACAGCCGAAGAGCCAGGGCAAAAAACTTGAGCTGTGCCTCTTCTGCAGAAAGTCAGCTTTGCAACGGTGCCATCCGCATTGCTGTTGCTCCCCGATTTCACAACTCAAAGTCCATTACAATGGAACCTCTTCGGCACCCGTGCTGGGCTGTCCAGCATTCCAGGGAGTAGAGCACGAACGGTTGGCCTCTGCTCCCACAGCCAAAGAGCCAGGGCAAAAAGCTGGAACTGTGCCTCTTCTGCAGAAAGTCAGCTTTGCAACGGTGCCGTCCGCATTGCTGTCGCTCCTCGATTTCCCAGCTCAAAGTCCATTACAGTGGAACCTCTTTGGCACCCGTGCTCGGCTGCCCAGCATCCCAGGGAGTAGAGCACGAACGGCTGGCCTCTGCTCCCACAGCCGAAGAGCCAGGGCAAAAAACTGGAGCTGTGCCTCTTCTGCAGAAAGTCAGCTTTGCAACGGTGCCATCCGCATTGCTGTCGCTCCTCCATTTCCCAACTCAAAGTCCATTACAATGGAACCTCTTTGGCACCCGTGCTGGGCTGCCCAGCATCCCAGGGAGTAGAGCACGAATGGTTGGCCTCTGCTCCCACAGCCGAAGAGCCAGGGCAAAAAACTTGAGCTGTGCCTCTTCTGCAGAAAGTCACCTGTGCAACGGTGCCATCCGCTTTGCTCTCGCTCCTCCATTTCCCAACTCAAAGTCCATTACAATGGAACCTCTTTGGCACCCGTGCTCGGCTGCCCAGCATCCCAAGAAGTAGAGCATGAACGGTTGGCCTCTGCTCCCACAGCCGAAGAGCCAGGGCAAAAAGCTTGAGCTGTGCCTCTTCTGCAGAAAGTCAGCTTTGCAACGGTGCCATCCGCATTGCTGTCGCTCCTCCATTTCCCAGCTCAAAGTCCATTACAGTGGAACCTCTTTGGCACCCGTGCTCGGCTGCCCAGGATCACAGGGAGTAGAGCACGAACGGTTGGCCTCTGCTCCCACAGCCGAAGAGCCAGGGCAAAAAACTTGAGCTGTGCCTCTTCTGCAGAAAGTCAGCTTTGCAACGGTGCCATCCGCATGGCTGTCGCTCTTCGATTTCCCAACTCAAAGTCCATTACATTGGAACCTCTTTGGCACCCGTGCTGGGCTGCCCAGCATCCCAAGAAGTAGAGCATGTACGGTTGGCCTCTGCTCCCACAGCCGAAGAGCCAGGGCAAAAAACTGGAGCTGTGCCTCTTCTGCAGAAAGTCAGCTTTGCAACGCTGCCATCCGCATTGCTGTCGCTCCTCCATTTCCCAACTCAAAGTCCATTACAATGGAACCTCTTTGGCACCCGTGCTCGGCTGCCCAGCATCCCAAGAAGAAGAGCATGTACGGTTGGCCTCTGCTCCCACAGCCGAAGAGCCAGGGCAAAAAACTGGAGCTGTGCCTCTTCTGCAGAAAGTCAGCTTTGCAATGGTGCCGTCCGCATTGCTGTCGCTCCTCCATTTCCCAACTCAAAGTCCATTACAGTGGAACATCTTTGGCACCCGTGCTCGGCTGCCCAGCATCCCAGGGAGTAGAGCACGAACGGCTGGCCTCTGCTCCCACAGCTGAAGAGCCAGGGCAAAAAACTTGAGCTGTGCCTCTTCTGCAGAAAGTCAGCTTTGCAACGGTGCCATCCGCATTGCTGTCGCTCCTCCATTTCCCAACTCAAAGTCCATTACAATGGAACCTCTTTGGCACCCGTGCTGGGCTGCCCAGCATCCCAAGAAGTAGAGCATGTACGGTTGGCCTCGGCTCCCACAGCCGATGAGCCAGGGCAAAAAACTGGAGCTGTGCCTCTTCTGCAGAAAGTCAGCTTTGCAACGGTGCCGTCTGCATTGCTGTCGCTCCTCGATTTCCCAGCTCAAAGTCCATTACAGTGGAAGGTCTTTGGCACCCGTGCTCGGCTGCCCAGCATCCCAGGGAGTAGAGCACGAACAGTTGGCCTCTGCTCCCACAGCCGAAGAGCCAGGGCAAAAAACTTGAGCTGTGCCTCTTCTGCAGAAAGTCAGCTTTGCAACGGTGCCATCCGCTTTGCTGTCGCGCTTCAATTTCCCAACTCAAAGTCTATTACAATGGAACCTCTGTGGCACCCATGTTGGGCTGCCCAGCATCCAAGGCAGTAGAGCACGAACGGTTGGCCTCTGCTCCCACAGCCGAAGAGCCAGGGCAAAAAGCTTGAGCTGTGCCTCTTCTGCAGAAAGTCAGCTTTGCAACGGTGCCATCCGCATTGCTGTCGCTCCTCCATTTCCCAACTCAAAGTCCATTACAATGGAACCTCTTTGGCACCCGTGCTGGGCTGCCCAGCATCCCAAGAAGAAGAGCATGTACGGTTGGCCTCTGCTCCCACAGCCGAAGAGCCAGGGCAAAAAACTGGAGCTGTGCCTCTTCTGCAGAAAGTCAGCTTTGCAATGGTGCCGTCCGCATTGCTGTCGCTCCTCCATTTCCCAACTCAAAGTCCATTACAGTGGAACATCTTTGGCACCCGTGCTCGGCTGCCCAGCATCCCAGGGAGTAGAGCACGAACGGCTGGCCTCTGCTCCCACAGCCGAAGAGCCAGGGCAAAAAACTTGAGCTGTGCCTCTTCTGCAGAAAGTCAGCTTTGCAACGGTGCCATCCGCATTGCTGTCGCTCTTCGATTTCCCAACTCGAAGTCCATTACAATGGAACCTCTTTGGCACCCGTGCTCGGCTGCCCAGCATCCCAGCGAGTAGAGCACGAACGGTTGGCCTCTGCTCCCACAGCCGAAGAGCCAGGGCAAAAAACTTGAGCTGTGCCTCTTCTGCAGAAAGTCACCTGTGCAACGGTGCCATCCGCTTTGCTCTCGCTCCTCCATTTCCCAACTCAAAGTCCATTACAATGGAACCTCTTTGGCATCCGTGCTTGGCAGCCCAGCATCCCAGGGAGCAGAGCACAAACGGTTGGCCTCTGCTCCCACAGCCGAAGAGCCAGGGCAAAAAACTTGAGCTGTGCCTCTTCTGCAGAAAGTCAGCTTTGCAACGGTGCCATCCGCTTTGCTGTCGCTCTTTTATTTCCCAACTCAAAGTCTATTTACAATGGAACCTCTTTGGCACCCGTCCTGGGCTGCGCAGCATCCCAGGGAGTAGAGCACGAACGGTTGGCCTCTGCTCCCACAGCCAAAGAGCCAGGGCAAAAAACTGGAGCTGTGCCTCTTCTGCAGAAAGTCAGCTTTGCAACGGTGCCATCCGCATTGCTGAGGATCCTCGATTTCCCAACTCAAAGTCCATTACAATGGAACCTCTTTGGCACCCGTGCTCGGCTGCCCAGCATCCCAGGGAGTAGAGCACGAACGGTTGGCCTCTGCTCCCACAGCCGAAGAGCCAGGGCAAAAAACTTGAGCTGTGCCTCTTCTGCAGAAAGTCAGCTTTGCAACGCTGCCATCCGCATTGCTGAGGTTCCTCGATTTCCCAACTCAAAGTCCATTACAATGGAACCTCTTTGGCACCCGTGCTGGGCTGCCCAGCATCCCAGGGAGTAGAGCACGAATGGTTGGCCTCTGCTGCCACAGCCGAAGAGCCAGGGCAAAAAACTTGAGCTGTGCCTCTTCTGCAGAAAGTCAGATTTGCAACGGTGCCATCCGCATTGCTGTTGCTCCCCGATTTCACAACTCAAAGTCCATTACAATGGAACCTCTTCGGCACCCGTGCTGGGCTGTCCAGCATTCCAGGGAGTAGAGCACGAACGGTTGGCCTCTGCTCCCACAGCCAAAGAGCCAGGGCAAAAAGCTGGAACTGTGCCTCTTCTGCAGAAAGTCAGCTTTGCAACGGTGCCGTCCGCATTGCTGTCGCTCCTCGATTTCCCAACTCAAAGTCCATTACAGTGGAACCTCTTTGGCACCCGTGCTCGGCTGCCCAGCATCCCAGGGAGTAGAGCACGAACGGCTGGCCTCTGCTCCCACAGCCGAAGAGCCAGGGCAAAAAACTGGAGCTGTGCCTCTTCTGCAGAAAGTCAGCTTTGCAACGGTGCCATCCGCATTGCTGTCGCTCCTCCATTTCCCAACTCAAAGTCCATTACAATGGAACCTCTTTGGCACCCGTGCTGGGCTGCCCAGCATCCCAGGGAGTAGAGCACGAATGGTTGGCCTCTGCTCCCACAGCCGAAGAGCCAGGGCAAAAAACTTGAGCTGTGCCTCTTCTGCAGAAAGTCACCTGTGCAACGGTGCCATCCGCTTTGCTCTCGCTCCTCCATTTCCCAACTCAAAGTCCATTACAATGGAACCTCTTTGGCACCCGTGCTCGGCTGCCCAGCATCCCAAGAAGTAGAGCATGAACGGTTGGCCTCTGCTCCCACAGCCGAAGAGCCAGGGCAAAAAGCTTGAGCTGTGCCTCTTCTGCAGAAAGTCAGCTTTGCAACGGTGCCATCCGCATTGCTGTCGCTCCTCCATTTCCCAGCTCAAAGTCCATTACAGTGGAACCTCTTTGGCACCCGTGCTGGGCTGCCCAGGATCACAGGGAGTAGAGCACGAACGTTTGGCCTCTGCTCCCACAGCCGAAGAGCCAGGGCAAAAAACTTGAGCTGTGCCTCTTCTGCAGAAAGTCAGCTTTGCAACGGTGCCATCCGCATGGCTGTCGCTCTTCGATTTCCCAACTCAAAGTCCATTACATTGGAACCTCTTTGGCACCCGTGCTGGGCTGCCCAGCATCCCAAGAAGTAGAGCATGTACGGTTGGCCTCTGCTCCCACAGCCGAAGAGCCAGGGCAAAAAACTGGAGCTGTGCCTCTTCTGCAGAAAGTCAGCTTTGCAACGGTGCCATCCGCATTGCTGTCGCTCCTCCATTTCCCAACTCAAAGTCCATTACAATGGAACCTCTTTGGCACCCGTGCTGGGCTGCCCAGCATCCCAAGAAGAAGAGCATGTACGGTTGGCCTCTGCTCCCACAGCCGAAGAGCCAGGGCAAAAAACTGGAGCTGTGCCTCTTCTGCAGAAAGTCAGCTTTGCAATGGTGCCGTCCGCATTGCTGTCGCTCCTCGATTTCCCAACTCAAAGTCCATTACAGTGGAACATCTTTGGCACCCGTGCTCGGCTGCCCAGCATCCCAGGGAGTAGAGCACGAACGGCTGGCCTCTGCTCCCACAGCCGAAGAGCCAGGGCAAAAAACTGGAGCTGTGCCTCTTCTGCAGAAAGTCAGCTTTGCAACGGTGCCATCCGCATTGCTGTCGCTCCTCCATTTCCCAACTCAAAGTCCATTACAATGGAACCTCTTTGGCACCCGTGCTGGGCTGCCCAGCATCCCAGGGAGTAGAGCACGAACAGTTGGCCTCTGCTCCCACAGCCGAAGAGCCAGGGCAAAAAACTTGAGCTGTGCCTCTTCTGCAGAAAGTCACCTGTGCAACGGTGCCATCCGCTTTGCTCTCGCTCCTCCATTTCCCAACTCAAAGTCCATTACAATGGAACCTCTTTGGCACCCGTGCTCGGCTGCCCAGCATCCCAAGAAGTAGAGCATATACAGTTGGCCTCTGCTCCCACAGCCGAAGAGCCAGGGCAAAAAGCTTGAGCTGTGCCTCTTCTGCAGAAAGTCAGCTTTGCAACGGTGCCATCCGCATTGCTGTCGCTCCTCCATTTCCCAGCTCAAAGTCCATTACAGTGGAACCTCTTTGGCACCCGTGCTCGGCTGCCCAGGATCACAGGGAGTAGAGCACGAACGTTTGGCCTCTGCTCCCACAGCCGAAGAGCCAGGGCAAAAAACTTGAGCTGTGCCTCTTCTGCAGAAAGTCAGCTTTGCAACGGTGCCATCCGCATGGCTGTCGCTCTTCGATTTCCCAACTCAAAGTCCATTACATTGGAACCTCTTTGGCACCCGTGCTGGGCTGCCCAGCATCCCAAGAAGTAGAGCATGTACGGTTGGCCTCTGCTCCCACAGCCGAAGAGCCAGGGCAAAAAACTGGAGCTGTGCCTCTTCTGCAGAAAGTCAGCTTTGCAACGCTGCCATCCGCATTGCTGTCGCTCCTCCATTTCCCAACTCAAAGTCCATTACAATGGAACCTCTTTGGCACCCGTGCTCGGCTGCCCAGCATCCCAAGAAGTAGAGCATGTACGGTTGGCCTCGGCTCCCACAGCCGATGAGCCAGGGCAAAAAACTGGAGCTGTGCCTCTTCTGCAGAAAGTCAGCTTTGCAACGGTGCCGTCTGCATTGCTGTCGCTCCTCGATTTCCCAGCTCAAAGTCCATTACAGTGGAAGGACTTTGGCACCCGTGCTCGGCTGCCCAGCATCCCAGGGAGTAGAGCACGAACAGTTGGCCTCTGCTCCCACAGCCGAAGAGCCAGGGCAAAAAACTTGAGCTGTGCCTCTTCTGCAGAAAGTCAGCTTTGCAACGGTGCCATCCGCTTTGCTGTCGCGCTTCAATTTCCCAACTCAAAGTCTATTACAATGGAACCTCTTTGGCACCCGTGCTGGGCTGCGCAGCATCCCAGGCAGTAGAGCACGAACGGTTGGCCTCTGCTCCCACAGCCAAAGAGCCAGGGCAAAAAACTTGAGCTGTGCCTCTTCTGCAGAAAGTCAGCTTTGCAACGGTGCCATCCGCATTGCTGAGGATCCTCGATTTCCCAACTCAAAGTCCATTACAATGGAACCTCTTTGGCACCCGTGCTGGGCTGCCCAGCATCCCAGGGAGTAGAGCACGAACGGTTGGCCTCTGCACCCACAGCCGAAGAGCCAGGGCAAAAAACTTGAGCTGTGTCTCTACTGCAGAAAGTCAGCTTTGCAACGCTGCCATCCGCATTGCTGAGGTTCCTCGATTTCCCAACTCAAAGTCCATTACAATGGAACCTCTTTGGAACCCGTGCTCTGCTGCCCATCATCACAGGGACTAGAGCACGAATGGTTGGCCTCTGCTGCCACAGCCGAAGAGCCAGGGCAAAAAACTTGAGCTGTGCCTCTTCTGCAGAAAGTCAGCTTTGCAACGGTGCCATCCGCATTGCTGAGGATCCTCGATTTCCCAACTCAAAGTCCATTACAATGGAACCTCTTTGGCACCCATGCTCGGCTGCCCAGCATCCCAGGGAGTAGAGCACGAACGGTTGGCCTCTGCTCCCACAGCCGAAGAGCCAGGGCAAAAAACTTGAGCTGTGCCTCTTCTGCAGAAAGTCAGCTTTGCAACGGTGCCATCCGCATTGCTGTCGCTCCTCCATTTCCCAACTCAAAGTCCATTACAATGGAACCTCTTTGGCACCCGTGCTCGGCTGCCCAGCATCCCAAGAAGTAGAGCATGAACGGTTGGCCTCTGCTCCCACAGCCGAAGAGCCAGGGCAAAAAACTTGAGCTGTGCCTCTTCTGCAGAAAGTCAGCTTTGCAACTGTGCCATCCGCATTGCTGTCGCTCCTGGATTTCCCAACTGAAAGTCCATTACAATGGAACCTCTTTGGCACCCGTGCTGGGCTGCCCAGCATCCCAGGCAGTAGAGCACGAACGGTTGGCCTCTGCTCCCACAGCCGAAGAGCCAGGGCAAAAAACTGGAGCTGTGCCTCTTCTGCAGAAAGTCAGCTTTGCAACGGTGCCATCCGCATTGCTGTCGCTCCTCCATTTCCCAACTCAAAGTCCATTACAATGGAACCTCTTTGGCACCCGTGCTCGGCTGCCCAGCATCCCAAGAAGTAGAGCATGAACGGTTGGCCTCTGCTCCCACAACCGAAGAGCCAGGACAAAAAACTTGAGCTGTGCCTCTTCTGCAGAAAGTCAGCTTTGCAACGGTGCCATCCGCATTGCTGTCGCTCTTCGATTTCGCAACTCAAAGTCCATTACAATGGAACCTCTTTGGCACCCGTGCTGGGCTGCCCAGCATCCCAGGGAGTAGAGCACGAACGGTTGGCCTCTGCTCCCACAGCCGAAGAGCCAGGGCAAAAAACTTGAGCTGTGCCTCTTCTGCAGAAAGTCAGCTTTGCAACGGTTCCATCCGCTTTGCTGTCGCGCTTCGATTTCCGAACTCAAAGTCTATTACAATGGAAGATCTTTGGCACCCGTGCTGCGCTGCGCAGCATCCCAGGCAGTAGAGCACGAACGGTTGGCCTCTGCTCCCACAGCCAAAGAGCCAGGGCAAAAAACTTGAGCTGTGCCTCTTCTGCAGAAAGTCAGCTTTGCAACGGTGCCATCCGCATTGCTGAGGATCCTCGATTTCCCAACTCAAAGTCCATTACAATGGAACCTCTTTGGCACCCGTGCTGGGCTGCCCAGCATCCCAGGGAGTAGAGCACGAACGGTTGGCCTCTGCTCCCACAGCCGAAGAGCCAGGGCAAAAAACTGGAGCTGTGCCTCTACTGCAGAAAGTCAGCTTTGCAACGCTGCCATCCGCATTGCTGAGGTTCCTCGATTTCCCAACTCAAAGTCCATTACAATGGAACCTCTCTGGCACCCGTGCTTGGCTGCCCAGCATCCCAGGCAGTAGAGCACGAACGGCTGGCCTCTGCTCCCACAGCCAAAGAGCCAGGTCAAAAAACTGGAGCTGTGCCTCTTCTGCAGAAAGTCAGCTTTGCAACGGTGCCATCCGCATTGCTGTCGCTCCTCCATTTCCCAACTCAAAGTCCATTACAATGGAACGTCTCTGGCATCCGGGCTGGGCTGCCCAGCATCCCAGCGAGTAGAGCACGAATGGTTGGCCTCTGCTCCCACAGCCAAAGAGCCAGGGCAAAAAACTTGAGCTGTGCCTCTTCTGCAGAAAGTCAGCTTTGCAACGGTGCCATCCGCATTGCTGAGGATCCTCGATTTCCCAACTCAAAGTCCATTACAATGGAACCTCTTTGGCACCCGTGCTGGGCTGCCCAGCATCCCAGGGAGTAGAGCACGAACGGTTGGCCTCTGCTCCCACAGCCGAAGAGCCAGGGCAAAAAACTTGAGCTGTGCCTCTTCTGCAGAAAGTCAGCTTTGCAACGGTGCCATCCGCATTGCTGAGGTTCCTCGATTTCCCAACTCAAAGTCCATTACAATGGAACCTCTTTGGCACCCGTGCTTGGCTGCCCAGCATCCCAGGGAGTAGAGCACGAACAGCTGGCCTCTGCTCCCACAGCCGAAGAGCCAGGGCAAAAAACTTGAGCTGTGCCTCTTCTGCAGAAAGTCAGCTTTGCAACGGTGCCATCCGCATTGCTGTCGCTCCTCCATTTCCCAACTCAAAGTCCAATACAATGGAACGTCTCTGGCATCCGGGCTGGGCTGCCCAGCATCCCAGCGAGTAGAGCACGAACGGTTGGCCTGTTCTCCCACAGCCGATGAGCCAGGGCAAAAAACTTGAGCTGTGCCTCTTCTGCAGAAAGTCAGCTTTGCAACGGTGCCATCCGCTTTGCTGTCGCTCCTCCATTTCCCAACTCAAAGTCCATTACAATGGAACATCTTTGGCATCCGTGCTGGGCTGCCCAGCATCCCGGGGAGTAGAGCACGAACGGTTGGCCTCTGCTCCCACAGCCGAAGAGCCAGGGCAAAAAACTTGAGCTGTGCCTCTTCTGCAGAAAGTCACCTGTGCAACGGTGCCATCCGCTTTGCTCTCGCTCCTCTATTTCCCAACTCAAAGTCCATTACAATGGAACCTCTTTGGCACCCGTGCTCGGCTGCCCAGCATCCCAAGAAGTAGAGTATATACAGTTGGCCTCTGCTCCCACAGCCGAAGAGCCAGGGCAAAAAACTTGAGCTGTGCCTCTTCTGCAGAAAGTCAGCTTTGCAACGGTGCCATCCGCATTGCTGTCGCTCCTCCATTTCCCAACTCAAAGTCCATTACAATGGAACCTCTTTGACATCCGTGCTTGGCAGCCCAGCATCCGAGGGAGCAGAGCACAAACGGTTGGCCTCTGCTCCCACAGCCGAAGAGCCAGGGCAAAAAACTTGAGCTGTGTCTCTACTGCAGAAAGTCAGCTTTGCAACGCTGCCATCCGCATTGCTGAGGTTCCTCGATTTCCCAACTCAAAGTCCATTACAATGGAACCTCTTTGGCACCCGTGCTGGGCTGCCCAGCATCCCAAGAAGTAGAGCATGTACGGTTGGCCTCTGCTCCCACAGCCGAAGAGCCAGGGCAAAAAACTGGAGCTGTGCCTCTTCTGCAGAAAGTCAGCTTTGCAACGCTGCCATCCGCATTGCTGTCGCTCCTCCATTTCCCAACTCAAAGTCCATTACAATGGAACCTCTTTGGCACCCGTGCTGGGCTGCCCAGCATCCCAAGAAGTAGAGCATGTACGCTTGGCCTCGGCTCCCACAGCCGATGAGCCAGGGCAAAAAACTGGAGCTGTGCCTCTTCTGCAGAAAGTCAGCTTTGCAACGGTGCCGTCTGCATTGCTGTCGCTCCTCGATTTCCCAGCTCAAAGTCCATTACAGTGGAAGGTCTTTGGCACCCGTGCTCGGCTGCCCAGCATCCCAGGGAGTAGAGCACGAACAGTTGGCCTCTGCTCCCACAGCCGAAGAGCCAGGGCAAAAAACTTGAGCTGTGCCTCTTCTGCAGAAAGTCAGCTTTGCAACGGTGCCATCCGCTTTGCTGTCGCGCTTCAATTTCCCAACTCAAAGTCTATTACAATGGAACCTCTGTGGCACCCATTTTGGGCTGCCCAGCCTCCCAGGGAGTAGAGCACGAACGGTTGGCCTCTGCTCCCACAGCCGAAGAGCCAGGGCAAAAAGCTTGAGCTGTGCCTCTTCTGCAGAAAGTCAGCTTTGCAACGGTGCCATCCGCATTGCTGTCGCTCCTCCATTTCCCAACTCAAAGTCCATTACAATGGAACCTCTTTGGCACCCGTGCTCGGCTGCCCAGCATCCCAAGAAGAAGAGCATGTACGGTTGGCCTCTGCTCCCACAGCCGAAGAGCCAGGGCAAAAAACTGGAGCTGTGCCTCTTCTGCAGAAAGTCAGCTTTGCAATGGTGCCGTCCGCATTGCTGTCGCTCCTCCATTTCCCAACTCAAAGTCCATTACAGTGGAACATCTTTGGCACCCGTGCTCGGCTGCCCAGCATCCCAGGGAGTAGAGCACGAACGGCTGGCCTCTGCTCCCACAGCCGAAGAGCCAGGGCAAAAAACTTGAGCTGTGCCTCTTCTGCAGAAAGTCAGCTTTGCAACGGTGCCATCCGCATTGCTGTCGCTCCTCCATTTCCCAACTCAAAGTCCATTACAATGGAACCTCTTTGGCACCCGTGCTCGGCTGCCCAGCATCCCAGCGAGTAGAGCACGAACGGTTGGCCTCTGCTCCCACAGCCGAAGAGCCAGGGCAAAAAACTTGAGCTGTGCCTCTTCTGCAGAAAGTCAGCTTTGCAACGGTGCCATCCGCTTTGCTCTCGCTCCTCCATTTCCCAACTCAAAGTCCATTACAATGGAACCTCTTTGGCATCCGTGCTTGGCAGCCCAGCATCCCAGGGAGCAGAGCACAAACGGTTGGCCTCTGCTCCCACAGCCGAAGAGCCAGGGCAAAAAACTTGAGCTGTGCCTCTTCTGCAGAAAGTCAGCTTTGCAACGGTGCCATCCGCTTTGCTGTCGCTCTTTTATTTCCCAACTCAAAGTCTATTTACAATGGAACCTCTTTGGCACCCGTCCTGGGCTGCGCAGCATCCCAGGGAGTAGAGCATGAACGGTTGGCCTCTGCTCCCACAGCCAAAGAGCCAGGGCAAAAAACTGGAGCTGTGCCTCTTCTGCAGAAAGTCAGCTTTGCAACGGTGCCATCCGCATTGCTGAGGATCCTCGATTTCCCAACTCAAAGTCCATTACAATGGAACCTCTTTGGCACCCGTGCTCGGCTGCCCAGCATCCCAGGGAGTAGAGCACGAACGGTTGGCCTCTGCTCCCACAGCCGAAGAGCCAGGGCAAAAAACTTGAGCTGTGTCTCTACTGCAGAAAGTCAGCTTTGCAACGCTGCCATCCGCATTGCTGAGGTTCCTCGATTTCCCAACTCAAAGTCCATTACAATGGAACCTCTTTGGCACCCGTGCTGGGCTGCCCAGCATCCCAGGGAGTAGAGCACGAATGGTTGGCCTCTGCTGCCACAGCCGAAGAGCCAGGGCAAAAAACTGGAGCTGTGCCTCTTCTGCAGAAAGTCAGCTTTGCAACGGTGCCATCCGCATTGCTGTCGCTCCTCCATTTCCCAACTCAAAGTCCATTACAATGGAACCTCTTTGGCACCCGTGCTGGGCTGCCCAGCATCCCAGGCAGTAGAGCACGAATGGTTGGCCTCTGCTCCCACAGCCGAAGAGCCAGGGCAAAAAACTTGAGCTGTGCCTCTTCTTCAGAAAGTCACCTGTGCAACGGTGCCATCCGCTTTGCTCTCGCTCCTCCATTTCCCAACTCAAAGTCCATTACAATGGAACCTCTTTGGCACCCGTGCTCGGCTGCCCAGCATCACAGGAAGTAGAGCATATACAGTTGGCCTCTGCTCCCACAGCCGAAGAGCCAGGGCAAAAAGCTTGAGCTGTGCCTCTTCTGCAGAAAGTCAGCTTTGCAACGGTGCCATCCGCATTGCTGTCGCTCCTCCATTTCCCAACTCAAAGTCCATTACAGTGGAACCTCTTTGGCACCCGTGCTCGGCTGCCCAGGATCACAGGGAGTAGAGCACGAACGTTTGGCCTCTGCTCCCACAGCCGAAGAGCCAGGGCAAAAAACTTGAGCTGTGCCTCTTCTGCAGAAAGTCAGCTTTGCAACGGTGCCATCCGCATGGCTGTCGCTCTTCGATTTCCCAACTCAAAGTCCATTACATTGGAACCTCTTTGGCACCCGTGCTGGGCTGCCCAGCATCCCAAGAAGTAGAGCATGTACGGTTGGCCTCGGCTCCCACAGCCGATGAGCCAGGGCAAAAAACTGGAGCTGTGCCTCTTCTGCAGAAAGTCAGCTTTGCAACGGTGCCGTCTGCATTGCTGTCGCTCCTCGATTTCCCAGCTCAAAATCCATTAAAGTGGAAGGTCTTTGGCACCCGTGCTCGGCTGCCCAGCATCCCAGGGAGTAGAGCACGAACAGTTGGCCTCTGCTCCCACAGCCGAAGAGCCAGGGCAAAAAACTTGAGCTGTGCCTCTTCTGCAGAAAGTCAGCTTTGCAACGGTGCCATCCGCTTTGCTGTCGCGCTTCAATTTCCCAACTCAAAGTCTATTACAATGGAACCTCTTTGGCACCCGTGCTGGGCTGCGCAGCATGCCAGGCAGTAGAGCACGAACGGTTGGCCTCTGCTCCCACAGCCAAAGAGCCAGGGCAAAAAACTTGAGCTGTGCCTCTTCTGCAGAAAGTCAGCTTTGCAACGGTGCCATCCGCATTGCTGAGGATCCTCGATTTCCCAACTCAAAGTCCATTACAATGGAACCTCTTTGGCACCCGTGCTGGGCTGCCCAGCATCACAGGGAGTAGAGCACGAACGGTTGGCCTCTGCACCCACAGCCAAAGAGCCAGGGCAAAAAACTTGAGCTGTGTCTCTACTGCAGAAAGTCAGCTTTGCAACGCTGCCATCCGCATTGCTGAGGTTCCTCCATTTCCCAACTCAAAGTCCATTACAATGGAAACTCTTTGGAACCCGTGCTCTGCTGCCCAGCATCACAGGGACTAGAGCACGAATGGTTGGCCTCTGCTGCCACAGCCGAAGAGCCACGGCAAAAAACTTGAGCTGTGCCTCTTCTGCAGAAAGTCACCTTTGCAACGGTGCCATCCGCATTGCTGTTGCTCCCCGATTTCCCAACTCAAAGTGCATTACAATGGAAACTCTTTGGCACCCGTGCTCGGCTGCCCAGCATCCCAGGCAGTAGAGCACGAACGGTTGGCCTCTGCTCCCACAGCCAAAGAGCCAGGGCAAAAAACTTGAGCTGTGCCTCTTCTGCAGAAAGTCAGCTTTGCAACGGTGCCATCCGCATTGCTGAGGATCCTCGATTTCCCAACTCAAAGTCCATTACAATGGAACCTCTTCGGCACCCGTGCTGGGCTGCCCAGCATTCCAGGGAGTAGAGCACGAACGGCTGGCCTCTGGTCCCACAGCCAAAGAGCCAGGGCAAAAAGCTGGAACTGTGCCTCTTCTGCAGAAAGTCAGCTTTGCAACGGTGCCATCCGCATTGATGTCGCTCCTCCATTTCCCAACTCAAAGTCCATTACAATGGAACCTCTTTGGCACCCGTGCTGGGCTGCCCAGCATCCCAGGGAGTAGAGCACGAAAGGTTGGCCTCTGCTCCCACAGCCGAAGAGCCAGGGCAAAAACTTGAGCTGTGCCTCTTCTGCAGAAAGTCACCTTTGCAACGGTGCCATCCGCATTGCTGTCGCTCCTCCATTTCCCAACTCAAAGTCCATTACAATGGAACCTCTTTGGCACCCGTGCTCGGCTGCCCAGCATCCCAAGAAGTAGAGCATGAACGGTTGGCCTCTGCTCCCACAGCCGAAGAGCCAGGGCAAAAAACTTGAGCTGTGCCTCTTCTGCAGAAAGTCAGCTTTGCAACTGTGCCATCCGCATTGCTGTCGCTCCTGGATTTCCCAACTGAAAGTCCATTACAATGGAACCTCTTTGGCACCCGTGCTGGGCTGCCCAGCATCCCAGGCAGTAGCGCACGAACGGTTGGCCTCTGCTCCCACAGCCGAAGAGCCAGGGCAAAAAACTGGAGCTGTGCCTCTTCTGCAGAAAGTCAGCTTTGCAACGGTGCCATCCGCATTGCTGTCGCTCCTCCATTTCCCAACTCAAAGTCCATTACAATGGAACCTCTTTGGCACCCGTGCTCGGCTGCCCAGCATCCCAAGAAGTAGAGCATGAACGGTTGGCCTCTGCTCCCACAGCCGAAGAGCCAGGACAAAAAACTTGAGCTGTGCCTCTTCTGCAGAAAGTCAGCTTTGCAACGGTGCCATCCGCATTGCTGTCGCTCCTCCATTTCCCAACTCAAAGTCCATTACAATGGAACCTCTTTGGCACCCGTGCTGGGCTGCCCAGCATCCCAAGAAGTAGAGCACGAACGGTTGGCCTCTGCTCCCACAGCCGAAGAGCCAGGGCAGAAAGCTTGAGTTGTGCCTCTTCTGCAGAAAGTCAGCTTTGCAACGGTGCCATCCGCTTTGCTGTCGCTCCTCCATTTCCCAACTCAAAGTCCATTACAATGGAACCTCTTTGGCACCCGTGCTGGGCTGCCCAGCATCCCAGGGAGTAGAGCACGAACGGTTGGCCTCTGCTCCCACAGCCGAAGAGCCAGGGCAAAAAACTGGAGCTGTGCCTCTTCTGCAGAAAGTCAGCTTTGCAACGGTGCCATCCGCATTGCTGTTGCTCCTCGATTTCCCAACTCAAAGGCCATTACAATGGAACCTCTTTGGCACCCGTGCTGGGCTGCCCAGCATCCCAGTGAGTAGAGCACGAACAGTTGGCCTCTGCTCCCACAGCCGAAGAGCCAGGGCAAAAAACTTGAGCTGTGCCTCTTCTGCAGAAAGTCAGCTTTGCAACGGTTCCATCCGCTTTGCTGTCGCGCTTCGATTTCCGAACTCAAAGTCTATTACAATGGAACCTCTTTGGCACCCGTGCTGGGCTGCGCAGCATCCCAGGCAGTAGAGCACGAACGGTTGGCCTCTGCTCCCACAGCCGAAGAGCCAGGGCAAAAAACTGGAGCTGTGCCTCTTCTGCAGAAAGTCAGCTTTGCAACGGTGCCATCCGCATTGCTGTCGCTCCTCCATTTCCCAACTCAAAGTCCATTACAATGGAACCTCTTTGGAACCCGTGCTCTGCTGCCCAGCATCACAGGGACTAGAGCACGAATGGTTGGCCTCTGCTGCCACAGCCGAAGAGCCACGGCAAAAAACTTGAGCTGTGCCTCTTCTGCAGAAAGTCAGCTTTGCAACGGTGCCATCCGCATTGCTGTTGCTCCCCGATTTCCCAACTCAAAGTGCATTACAATGGAAACTCTTTGGCACCCGTGCTCGGCTGCCCAGCATCCCAGGCAGTAGAGCACGAACGGTTGGCCTCTGCTCCCACAGCCAAAGAGCCAGGGCAAAAAACTTGAGCTGTGCCTCTTCTGCAGAAAGTCAGCTTTGCAACGGTGCCATCCGCATTGCTGAGGATCCTCGATTTCCCAACTCAAAGTCCATTACAATGGAACCTCTTCGGCACCCGTGCTCGGCTGCCCAGCATTCCAGGGAGTAGAGCACGAACGGCTGGCCTCTGGTCCCACAGCCAAAGAGCCAGGGCAAAAAGCTGGAACTGTGCCTCTTCTGCAGAAAGTCAGCTTTGCAACGGTGCCATCCGCATTGATGTCGCTCCTCCATTTCCCAACTCAAAGTCCATTACAATGGAACCTCTTTGGCACCCGTGCTGGGCTGCCCAGCATCCCAGGGAGTAGAGCACGAACGGTTGGCCTCTGCTCCCACAGCCGAAGAGCCAGGGCAAAAAACTTGAGCTGTGCCTCTTCTGCAGAAAGTCACCTTTGCAACGGTGCCATCCGCATTGCTGTCGCTCCTCCATTTCCCAACTCAAAGTCCATTACAATGGAACCTCTTTGGCACCCGTGCTCGGCTGCCCAGCATCCCAAGAAGTAGAGCATGAACGGTTGGCCTGTGCTCCCACAGCCGAAGAGCCAGGACAAAAAACTTGAGCTGTGCCTCTTCTGCAGAAAGTCAGCTTTGCAACTGTGCCATCCGCATTGCTGTCGCTCCTGGATTTCCCAACTGAAAGTCCATTACAATGGAACCTCTTTGGCACCCGTGCTGGGCTGCCCAGCATCCCAGGGAGTAGAGCACGAACGGTTGGCCTCTGCTCCCACAGCCGAAGAGCCAGGGCAAAAAACTTGAGCTGTGCCTCTTCTGCAGAAAGTCAGCTTTGCAACGGTGCCATCCGCATTGCTGTCGCTCCTCCATTTCCCAACTCAAAGTCCATTACAATGGAACCTCTTTGGCACCCGTGCTCGGCTGCCCAGCATCCCAAGAAGTAGAGCACGAACGGTTGGCCTCTGCTCCCACAGCCGAAGAGCCAGGACAAAAAACTTGAGCTGTGCCTCTTCTGCAGAAAGTCAGCTTTGCAACGGTGCCATCCGCATTGCTGTCGCTCTTCGATTTCGCAACTCAAAGTCCATTACAATGGAACCTCTTTGGCACCCGTGCTCGGCTGCCCAGCATCCCAAGAAGTAGAGCACGAACGGTTGGCCTCTGCTCCCACAGCCGAAGAGCCAGGGCAGAAAGCTTGAGTTGTGCCTCTTCTGCAGAAAGTCAGCTTTGCAACGGTGCCATCCGCTTTGCTGTCGCTCCTCCATTTCCCAACTCAAAGTCCATTACAATGGAACCTCTTTGGCACCCGTGCTGGGCTGCCCAGCATCCCAGGGAGTAGAGCACGAACGGTTGGCCTCTGCTCCCACAGCCGAAGAGCCAGGGCAAAAAACTGGAGCTGTGCCTCTTCTGCAGAAAGTCAGCTTTGCAACGGTGCCATCCGCATTGCTGTTGCTCCTCGATTTCCCAACTCAAAGGCCATTACAATGGAACCTCTTTGGCACCCGTGCTGGGCTGCCCAGCATCCCAGCGAGTAGAGCACGAACAGTTGGCCTCTGCTCCCACAGCCGAAGAGCCAGGGCAAAAAACTTGAGCTGTGCCTCTTCTGCAGAAAGTCAGCTTTGCAACGGTTCCATCCGCTTTGCTGTCGCGCTTCGATTTCCGAACTCAAAGTCTATTACAATGGAAGATCTTTGGCACCCGTGCTGGGCTGCGCAGCATCCCAGGCAGTAGAGCACGAACGGTTGGCCTCTGCTCCCACAGCCAAAGAGCCAGGGCAAAAAACTTGAGCTGTGCCTCTTCTGCAGAAAGTCAGCTTTGCAACGGTGCCATCCGCATTGCTGAGGATCCTCGATTTCCCAACTCAAAGGCCATTAAAATGGAACCTCTTTGGCACCCGTGCTGGGCTGCCCAGCATCCCAGGGAGTAGAGCACGAACGGTTGGCCTCTGCTCCCACAGCCGAAGAGCCAGGGCAAAAAACTGGAGCTGTGCCTCTACTGCAGAAAGTCAGCTTTGCAACGCTGCCATCCGCATTGCTGAGGTTCCTCGATTTCCCAACTCAAAGTCCATTACAATGGAACCTCTTTGGCACCCGTGCTGGGCTGCCCAGCATCCCAGGCAGTAGAGCACGAACGGCTGGCCTCTGCTCCCACAGCCGAAGAGCCAGGGCAAAAAACTGGAGCTGTGCCTCTTCTGCAGAAAGTCAGCTTTGCAACGGTGCCATCCGCATTGCTGTCGCTCCTCCATTTCCCAACTCAAAGTCCATTACAATGGAACGTCTCTGGCATCCGGGCTGGGCTGCCCAGCATCCCAAGAAGTAGAGCATGAACGGTTGGCCTCTGCTCCCACAGCCGAAGAGCCAGGACAAAAAACTTGAGCTGTGCCTCTTCTGCAGAAAGTCAGCTTTGCAACTGTGCCATCCGCATTGCTGTCGCTCCTCCATTTCCCAACTCAAAGTCCATTACAATGGAACCTCTTTGGCACCCGTGCTGGGCTGCCCAGCATCCCAGGCAGTAGAGCACGAACGGTTGGCCTCTGCTCCCACAGCCGAAGAGCCAGGGCAAAAAACTGGAGCTGTGCCTCTTCTGCAGAAAGTCAGCTTTGCAACGGTGCCATCCGCATTGCTGTCGCTCCTCCATTTCCCAACTCAAAGTCCATTACAATGGAACCTCTTTGGCACCCATGCTCGGCTGCCCAGCATCCCAAGAAGTAGAGCATGAACGGTTGGCCTCTGCTCCCACAGCCGAAGAGCCAGGACAAAAAACTTGAGCTGTGCCTCTTCTGCAGAAAGTCAGCTTTGCAACGGTGCCATCCGCATTGCTGTCGCTCTTCGATTTCGCAACTCAAAGTCCATTACAATGGAACCTCTTTGGCACCCGTGCTCGGCTGCCCAGCATCCCAAGAAGTAGAGCACGAACGGTTGGCCTCTGCTCCCACAGCCGAAGAGCCAGGGCAGAAAGCTTGAGTTGTGCCTCTTCTGCAGAAAGTCAGCTTTGCAACGGTGCCATCCGCATTGCTGTCGCTCCTCCATTTCCCAACTCAAAGTCCATTACAATGGAACCTCTTTGGCACCCGTGCTGGGCTGCCCAGCATCCCAGGGAGTAGAGCACGAACGGTTGGCCTCTGCTCCCACAGCCGAAGAGCCAGGGCAAAAAACTGGAGCTGTGCCTCTTCTGCAGAAAGTCAGCTTTGCAACGGTGCCATCCGCATTGCTGTTGCTCCTCGATTGCCCAACTCAAAGGCCATTACAATGGAACCTCTTTGGCACCCGTGCTGGGCTGCCCAGCATCCCAGCGAGTAGAGCACGAACAGTTGGCCTCTGCTCCCACAGCCGAAGAGCCAGGGCAAAAAACTTGAGCTGTGCCTCTTCTGCAGAAAGTCACCTTTGCAACGGTTCCATCCGCTTTGCTGTCGCGCTTCGATTTCCGAACTCAAAGTCTATTACAATGGAAGATCTTTGGCACCCGTGCTGGGCTGCGCAGCATCCCAGGCAGTAGAGCACGAACGGTTGGCCTCTGCTCCCACAGCCAAAGAGCCAGGGCAAAAAGCTTGAGTTGTGCCTCTTCTGCAGAAAGTCAGCTTTGCAACGCTGCCATCCGCATTGCTGAGGTTCCTCGATTTCCCAACTCAAAGTCCATTACAATGGAACCTCTTTGGCACCCGTGCTTGGCTGCCCAGCATCCCAGGCAGTAGAGCACGAACGGCTGGCCTCTGCTCCCACAGCCGAAGAGCCAGGGCAAAAAACTGGAGCTGTGCCTCTTCTGCAGAAAGTCAGCTTTGCAACGGTGCCATCCGCATTGCTGTCGCTCCTCCATTTCCCAACTCAAAGTCCATTACAATGGAACGTCTCTGGCATCCGGGCTGGGCTGCCCAGCATCCCAGCGAGTAGAGCACGAATGGTTGGCCTCTGCTCCCACAGCCAAAGAGCCAGGGCAAAAAACTTGAGCTGTGCCTCTTCTGCAGAAAGTCAGCTTTGCAACGGTGCCATCCGCATTGCTGAGGATCCTCCATTTCCCAACTCAAAGTCCATTACAATGGAACCTCTTTGGCACCCGTGCTGGGCTGCCCAGCATCCCAGGGAGAAGAGCACGAACGGTTGGCCTCTGCTCTCACAGCCGAAGAGCCAGGGCAAAAAACTGGAGCTGTGCCTCTACTGCAGAAAGTCAGCTTTGCAACGGTGCCATCCGCATTGCTGAGGTTCCTCGATTTCCCAACTCAAAGTCCATTACAATGGAACCTCTTTGGCACCCGTGCTTGGCTGCCCAGCATCACAGGGAGTAGAGCACGAACAGCTGGCCTCTGCTCCCACAGCCGAAGAGCCAGGGCAAAAAACTTGAGCTGTGCCTCTTCTGCAGAAAGTCAGCTTTGCAACGGTGCCATCCGCATTGCTGTCGCTCCTCCATTTCCCAACTCAAAGTCCAATACAATGGAACGTCTCTGGCATCCGGGCTGGGCTGCCCAGCATCCCAGCGAGTAGAGCACGAATGGTTGGCCTGTGCTCCCACAGCCGATGAGCCAGGGCAAAAAACTTGAGCTGTGCCTCTTCTGCAGAAAGTCAGCTTTGCAACGGTGCCATCCGCATTGCTGTCGCTCCTCCATTTCCCAACTCAAAGTCCATTACAATGGAACCTCTTTGGCATCCGTGCTGGGCTGCCCAGCATCCCGGGGAGTAGAGCACGAACGGTTGGCCTCTGCTCCCACAGCCGAAGAGCCAGGGCAAAAAACTTGAGCTGTGCCTCTTCTGCAGAAAGTCAGCTTTGCAACGGTGCCATCCGCTTTGCTCTCGCTCCTCCATTTCCCAACTCAAAGTCCATTACAATGGAACCTCTTTGGCACCCGTGCTCGGCTGCCCAGCATCCCAAGAAGTAGAGCATATACAGTTGGCCTCTGCTCCCACAGCCGAAGAGCCAGGGCAAAAAACTGGAGCTGTGCCTCTTCTGCAGAAAGTCAGCTTTGCAACAGTGCCATCCGCATTGCTGTCGCTCCTCCATTTCCCAACTCAAAGTCCATTACAATGGAACCTCTTTGGCATCCGTGCTTGGCAGCCCAGCATCCGAGGGAGCAGAGCACAAACGGTTGGCCTCTGCTCCCACAGCCGAAGAGCCAGGGCAAAAAACTTGAGCTGTGCCTCTTCTGCAGAGAGTCAGCTTTGCAACGGTTCCATCCGCTTTGCTGTCGCTCTTCGATTTCCCAACTCAAAGTCTATTACAATCGAACATCTTTGGCACACGTGCTGGGCTGCCCAGCATCCCAGGCAGTAGAGCACGAACGGTTGGCCTCTGCTCCCACAGCCGATGAGCCAGGGCAAAAAACTGGAGCTGTGCCTCTTCTGCAGAAAGTCAGCTTTGCAACGGTGCCATCCGCATTGCTGAGGATCCTCGATTTCCCAACTCAAAGTCCATTACAATGGAACCTCTTTGGCACCCGTGCTCGTCTGCCCAGCATCCCAGGGAGTAGAGCACGAACGGTTGGCCTCTGCTCCCACAGCCGAAGAGCCAGGGCAAAAAACTTGAGCTGTGTCTCTACTGCAGAAAGTCAGCTTTGCAACGGTGCCATCCGCATTGCTGAGGTTCCTCGATTTCCCAACTCAAAGTCCATTACAATGGAACCTCTTTGGCACCCGTGCTCGGCTGCCCAGCATCCCAGCGAGTAGAGCACGAACGGTTGGCCTCTGCTCCCACAGCCGAAGAGCCAGGGCAAAAAACTTGAGCTGTGCCTCTTCTGCAGAAAGTCAGCTTTGCAACGGTGCCATCCGCATTGCTGTTGGTCCCCGATTTCACAACTCAAAGTCCATTACAATGGATCCTCTTTGGCACCCGTGCCCGACTGCCCTCCATCCCAGGGAGTAGAGCACGAACGGTTGGCCTCTGCTCCCACAGCCGATGAGCCAGGGCAAAAAACTTGAGCTGTGCCTCTTCTGCAGAAAGTCAGCTTTCCAATGGTGCCATCCGCATTGCTGTCGCTCCTCCATTTCCCAACTCAAAGTCCATTACAATGGAACCTCTGTGGCACCCGTGTTGGGCTGCCCAGCATCCAAGGCAGTAGAGCACGAACGGTTGGCCTCTGCTCCCACAGCCGAAGAGCCAGGGCAAAAAGCTTGAGCTGTGCCTCTTCTGCAGAAAGTCAGCTTTGCAACGGTGCCATCCGCATTGCTGTCGCTCCTCCATTTCCCAACTCAAAGTCCATTACAATGGAACCTCTTTGGCACCCGTGCTGGGCTGCCCAGCATCCCAAGAAGAAGAGCATGTACGGTTGGCCTCTGCTCCCACAGCCGAAGAGCCAGGGCAAAAAACTGGAGCTGTGCCTCTTCTGCAGAAAGTCAGCTTTGCAATGGTGCCGTCCGCATTGCTGTCGCTCCTCCATTTCCCAACTCAAAGTCCATTACAGTGGAACATCTTTGGCACCCGTGCTGGGCTGCCCAGCATCCCAGGGAGTAGAGCACGAACGGCTGGCCTCTGCTCCCACAGCCGAAGAGCCAGGGCAAAAAACTTGAGCTGTGCCTCTTCTGCAGAAAGTCAGCTTTGCAACGGTGCCATCCGCATTGCTGTCGCTCCTCCATTTCCCAACTCAAAGTCCATTACAATGGAACCTCTTTGGCACCCGTGCTCGGCTGCCCAGCATCCCAGCGAGTAGAGCACGAACGGTTGGCCTCTGCTCCCACAGCCGAAGAGCCAGGGCAAAAAACTGGAGCTGTGCCTCTTCTGCAGAAAGTCAGCTTTGCAACGGTACCATCCGCTTTGCTGTCGCTCCTCCATTTCCCAACTCAAAGTCCATTACAATGGAACCTCTTTGGCATCCGTGCTTGGCAGCCCAGCATCCCAGGGAGCAGAGCACAAACGGTTGGCCTCTGCTCCCACAGCCGAAGAGCCAGGGCAAAAAACTTGAGCTGTGCCTCTTCTGCAGAAAGTCAGCTTTGCAACGGTGCCATCCGCTTTGCTGTCACTCTTCTATTTCCCAACTCAAAGTCTATTTACAATGGAACCTCTTTGGCACCCGTGCTGGGCTGCGCAGCATCCCAGGGAGTAGAGCACGAACGGTTGGCCTCTGCTCCCACAGCCAAAGAGCCAGGGCAAAAAACTGGAGCTGTGCCTCTTCTGCAGAAAGTCAGCTTTGCAACGGTGCCATCCGCATTGCTGAGGATCCTCGATTTCCCAACTCAAAGTCCATTACAATGGAACCTCTTTGCCACCCGTGCTCGGCTGCCCAGCATCCCAGGGAGTAGAGCACGAACGGTTGGCCTCTGCTCCCACAGCCGAAGAGCCAGGGCAAAAAACTTGAGCTGTGTCTCTACTGCAGAAAGTCAGCTTTGCAACGCTGCCATCCGCATTGCTGAGGTTCCTCGATTTCCCAACTCAAAGTCCATTACAATGGAACCTCTTTGGCACCCGTGCTGGGCTGCCCAGCATCCCAGGCAGTAGAGCACGAATGGTTGGCCTCTGCTCCCACAGCCGATGAGCCAGGGCAAAAAACTTGAGCTGTGCCTCTTCTGCAGAAAGTCAGCTTTGCAACGGTGCCATCCGCATTGCTGTTGCTCCCCGATTTCACAACTCAAAGTCCATTACAATGGAACCTCTTCGGCACCCGTGGTGGGCTGTCCAGCATTCCAGGGAGTAGAGCACGACCGGTTGGCCTCTGCTCCCACAGCCAAAGAGCCAGGGCAAAAAGCTGGAACTGTGCCTCTTCTGCAGAAAGTCAGCTTTGCAACGGTGCCGTCCGCATTGCTGTCGCTCCTCGATTTCCCAGCTCAAAGTCCATTACAGTGGAACCTCTTTGGCACCCGTGCTGGGCTGCCCAGCATCCCAGGGAGTAGAGCACGAATGGCTGGCCTCTGCTCCCACAGCCGATGAGCCAGGGCAAAAAACTGGAGCTGTGCCTCTTCTGCAGAAAGTCAGCTTTGCAACGGTGCCATCCGCATTGCTGTCGCTCCTCCATTTCCCACCTCAAAGTCCATTACAATGGAACCTCTGTGGCACCCGTGCTGGGCTGCCCAGCATCCCAGGCAGTAGAGCACGAACGGTTGGCCTCTTCTCCCACAGCCGAAGAGCCAGGGCAAAAAACTTGAGCTGTGCCTCTTCTGCAGAAAGTCACCTGTGCAACGGTGCCATCCGCTTTGCTCTCGCTCCTCCATTTCCCAACTCAAAGTCCATTACAATGGAACCTCTTTGGCACCCGTGCTCGGCTGCCCAGCATCCCAAGAAGTAGAGCATATACAGTTGGCCTCTGCTCCCACAGCCGAAGAGCCAGGGCAAAAAGCTTGAGCTGTGCCTCTTCTGCAGAAAGTCAGCTTTGCAACGGTGCCATCCGCATTGCTGTCGCTCCTCCATTTCCCAGCTCAAAGTCCATTACAGTGGAACCTCTTTGGCACCCGTGCTCGCCTGCCCAGGATCTCAGGGAGTAGAGCACGAACGTTTGGCCTCTGCTCCCACAGCCGAAGAGCCAGGGCAAAAAACTTGAGCTGTGCCTCTTCTGCAGAAAGTCAGCTTTGCAACGGTGCCATCCGCATGGCTGTCGCTCTTCGATTTCGCAACTCAAAGTCCATTACATTGGAACCTCTTTGGCACCCGTGCTGGGCTGCCCAGCATCCCAAGAAGTAGAGCATGTACGGTTGGCCTCTGCTCCCACAGCCGAAGAGCCAGGGCAAAAAACTGGAGCTGTGCCTCTTCTGCAGAAAGTCAGCTTTGCAACGGTGCCGTCTGCATTGCTGTCGCTCCTCCATTTCCCAGCTCAAAGTCCATTACAGTGGAAGGTCTTTGGCACCCGAGCTCGGCTGCCCAGCATCCCAGGGAGTAGAGCACGAACAGTTGGCCTCTGCTCCCACAGCCGAAGAGCCAGGGCAAAAAACTTGAGCTGTGCCTCTTCTGCAGAAAGTCAGCTTTGCAACGGTCCCATCCGCTTTGCTGTCGCTCTTCGATTTCCCAACTCAAAGTCTATTACAATGGAACCTCTTTGGCACCCGTGCTGGGCTGCGCAGCATCCCAGGGAGTAGAGCACGAACGGTTGGCCTCTGCTCCCACAGCCGAAGAGCCAGGGCAAAAAACTTGAGCTGTGCCTCTTCTGCAGAAAGTCAGCTTTGCAACGGTGCCATCCGCATTGCTGAGGATCCTCGATTTCCCAACTCAAAGTCCATTACAATGGAACCTCTTTGGCACCCGTGCTGGGCTGCCCAGCATCCCAGGGAGTAGAGCACGAACGGTTGGCCTCTGCACCCACAGCCGAAGAGCCAGGGCAAAAAACTTGAGCTGTGTCTCTACTGCAGAAAGTCAGCTTTGCAACGCTGCCATCCGCATTGCTGAGGTTCCTCGATTTCCCAACTCAAAGTCCATTACAATGGAACCTCTTTGGAACCCGTGCTCGGCTGCCCAGCATCACAGGGAGTAGAGCACGAATGGTTGGCCTCTGCTGCCACAGCCGAAGAGCCAGGACAAAAAACTTGAGCTGTGCCTCTTCTGCAGAAAGTCAGCTTTGCAACGGTGCCATCCGCATTGCTGTTGCTCCCCGATTTCACAACTCAAAGTCCATTACAATGGAACCTCTTTGGCACCCGTGCTCGGCTGCCCAGCATTCCAGGGAGTAGAGCACGAACGGCTGGCCTCTGGTCCCACAGCCAAAGAGCCAGGGCAAAAAGCTGGAACTGTGCCTCTTCTGCAGAAAGTCAGCTTTGCAACGGTGCCATCCGCATTGATGTCGCTCCTCCATTTCCCAACTCAAAGTCCATTACAATGGAACCTCTTTGGCACCCGTGCCAGGCTGCCCAGCATCCCAGGGAGTAGAGCACTAACAGTTGGCCTGTGCTCCCACAGCCGAAGAGCCAGGGCAAAAAACTTGAGCTGTGCCTCTTCTGCAGAAAGTCAGCTTTGCAACGGTGCCATCCGCATTGCTGTCGCTCCTCCATTTCCCAACTCAAAGTCCATTACAATGGAACCTCTTTGGCACCCGTGCTCGGCTGCCCAGCATCCCAGGCAGTAGAGCACGAACGGTTGGCCTCTGCTCCCACAGCCGAAGAGCCAGGGCAAAAAACTGGAGCTGTGCCTCTTCTGCAGAAAGTCAGCTTTGCAACGGTGCCATCCGCATTGCTGTCGCTCCTCCATTTCCCAACTCAAAGTCCATTACAATGGAACCTCTTTGGCACCCGTGCTCGGCTGCCCAGCATCCCAAGAAGTAGAGCATGAACGGTTGGCCTCTGCTCCCACAGCCGAAGAGCCAGGACAAAAAACTTGAGCTGTGCCTCTTCTGCAGAAAGTCAGCTTTGCAACGGTGCCATCCGCATTGCTGTCGCTCTTCGATTTCGCAACTCAAAGTCCATTACAATGGAACCTCTTTGGCACCCGTGCTGGGCTGCCCAGCATCCCAAGAAGTAGAGCACGAACGGTTGGCCTCTGCTCCCACAGCCGAAGAGTCAGGGCAAAAAGCTTGAGTTGTGCCTCTTCTGCAGAAAGTCAGCTTTGCAACGGTGCCATCCGCTTTGCTGTCGCTCCTCCATTTCCCAACTCAAAGTCCATTACAATGGAACCTCTTTGGCACCCGTGCTGGGCTGCCCAGCATCCCAGGGAGTAGAGCACGAACGGTTGGCCTCTGCTCCCACAGCCGAAGAGCCAGGGCAAAAAACTGGAGCTGTGCCTCTTCTGCAGAAAGTCAGCTTTGCAACGGTGCCATCCGCATTGCTGTTGCTCCTCGATTTCCCAACTCAAAGGCCATTACAATGGAACCTCTTTGGCACCCGTGCTCGGCTGCCCAGCATCCCAGCGAGTAGAGAACGAACGGTTGGCCTCTGCTCCCACAGCCGAAGAGCCAGGGCAAAAAACTGGAGCTGTGCCTCTTCTGCAGAAAGTCAGCTTTGCAACGGTGCCATCCGCATTGCTGTCGCTCCTCCATTTCCCAACTCAAAGTCCATTACAATGGAACCACTTTGACACCCGTGCTCGGCTGCCCAGCATCCCAGGGAGTAGAGCATGAACGGTTGGCCTCTGCTCCCACAGCCGAAGAGCCAGGGCAAAAAACTTGAGCTGTGCCTCTTCTGCAGAAAGTCAGATTTGCAACGGTGCCATCCGCATTGCTGTCGCTCCTCGATTTCGCAACTCAAAGGCCATTACAATGGAACCTCTTTGGCACCCGTGCTCGGCTGCCCAGCATCCCAGGCAGTAGAGCACGAACGGTTGGCCTCTGTTCCCACAGCCGAAGAGCCAGGACAAAAAACTGGAGCTGTGCCTCTTCTGCAGAAAGTCAGCTTTGCAACGGTGCCATCCGCATTGCTGTCGCTCCTCCATTTCCCAACTCAAAGTCCATTACAATGGAACCTCTTTGGCACCCGTGCTGGGCTGCCCAGCATCCCAGGCAGTAGAGCACGAACGGTTGGCCTCTGCTCCCACAGCCGAAGAGCCAGGGCAAAAAACTGGAGCTGTGCCTCTTCTGCAGAAAGTCAGCTTTGCAACGGTGCCATCCGCATTGCTGTCGCTCCTCCATTTCCCAACTCAAAGTCCATTACAATGGAACCTCTTTGGCACCCGTGCTGGGCTGCCCAGCATCCCAGGCAGTAGAGCACGAACGGTTGGCCTCTGCTCCCACAGCCGAAGAGCCAGGGCAAAAAACTGGAGCTGTGCCTCTTCTGCAGAAAGTCAGCTTTGCAACGGTGCCATCCGCATTGCTGTCGCTCCTCCATTTCCCAACTCAAAGTCCATTACAATGGAACGTCTTTGGCATCCGGGCTGCGCTGCCCAGCATCCCAGGGAGTAGAGCACGAACGGTTGGCCTCTGCTCCCACAGCCGAAGAGCCAGGGAAAAAAACTTGAGCTGTGCCTCTTCTGCAGAATGTCAGCTTTGCAACGGTGCTATCCGCATTGCTGTCGCTCCTCCATTTCCCAACTCAAAGTCCATTACAATGGAACCTCTTTGGCACCCGTGCTGGGCTGCCCAGCATCCCAGGCAGTAGAGCACGAACGGTTGGCCTTTGCTCCCACAGCCGAACAGCCAGGGCAAAAAGCTTGAACTGTGCCTCTTCTGCAGAAAGTCAGCTTTGCAACGGTGCCATCCGCATTGCTGTCGCTCCTCCGTTTCCCAACTCAAAGTCCATTACAATGGAACCTCTTTGGCACCCGTGCTCGGCTGCCCAGCATCACAGGGAGTAGAGCATGAACGGTTGGCCTCTGCTCCCACAGCCGAAGAGCCAGGGCAAAAAACTGGAGCTGTGCCTCTTCTGCAGAAAGTCAGATTTGCAACGGTGCCATCCGCATTGCTGTCGCTCCTCCATTTCCCAACTCAAAGTCCATTACAATGGAACCTCTTTGGCACCCGTGCTCGGCTGCCCAGCAACCCAGACAGTAGAACAAGAACGGTTGGCCTCTGCTCCCACAGCCGAAGAGCCAGGGCAAAAAACTGGAGCTGTGCCTCTTCTGCAGAAAGTCAGCTTTGCAACGGTGCCATCCGCATTGCTGTCACTCCTCCATTTCCCAACTCAAAGGCCATTACAATGGAAACTCTTTGGCACCCGTGCTCGGCTGCCCAGAATCCCAGGGAGTAGAGCACGAACGGTTGGCCTCTGTTCCCACAGCCAAAGAGCCAGGGCAAAAAACTGGAGCTGTGCCTCTTCTGCAGAAAGTCAGCTTTGCAACGGTGCCATCCGCATTGCTGTCGCTCCTCCATTTCCCAACTCAAAGTCCATTACAATGGAACCTCTTTGGCATCCGTGCTGGGCTGCCCAGCATCCCAGCGAGTAGAGCACGAACGGTTGGCCTCTGCTCCCACAGCCGAAGAGCCAGGGCAAAAAACTGGAGCTGTGCCTCTTCTGCAGAAAGTCAGCTTTGCAACGCTGCCATCCGCATTGCTGTCACTCCTCCATTTCCCAACTCAAAGTCCATTACAATGGAACCTCTTTGGCACCCGTGCTCGGCTGCCCAGCATCTCAGGGAGTAGAGCATGAACGGTTGGCCTCTGCTCCCACAGCCGAAGAGCCAGGGCAAAAAACTTGAGCTGTGCCTCTTCTGCAGAAAGTCAGCTTTGCAACGGTGCCATCCGCATTGCTGTCGCTCTTCGATTTCGCAACTCAAAGTCCATTACAATGGAACCTCTTTGGCACCCGTGCTGGGCTGCCCAGCATCCCAGCGAGTAGAGCACGAACGGTTGGCCTCTGCTCCCACAGCCGAAGAGCCAGGGCAAAAAACTTGAGCTGTGCCTCTTCTGCAGAAAGTCAGCTTTGCAACGGTGCCATCCGCTTTGCTGTCGCTCCTCGATTTCCCAACTCAAAGTCCATTACAATGGAACCTCTTTGGCACCCGTGCTGGGCTGCCCAGCATCCCAGGGAGTAGAGCACGAACGGTTGGCCTCTGCTCCCACAGCCGAAGAGCCAGGGCAAAAAACTGGAGCTGTGCCTCTTCTGCAGAAAGTCAGCTTTGCAACGGTGCCATCCGCATTGCTGTCGCTCCTCCATTTCCCAACTCAAAGTCCATTACAATGGAACGTCTTTGGCACCCGTGCTGGGCTGCCCAGCATCCCAGGCAGTAGAGCACGAACGGCTGGCCTCTGCTCCCACAGCCGAAGAGCCAGGGCAAAAAACTGGAGCTGTGCCTCTTCTGCAGAAAGTCAGCTTTGCAACGGTGCCATCCGCATTGCTGTCGCTCCTCCATTTCCCAACTCAAAGTCCATTACAATGGAACCTCTTTGGCACCCGTGCTCGGCTGCCCAGCATCTCAGGGAGTAGAGCACGAACGGTTGGCCTCTGCTCCCACAGCCGAAGAGCCAGGGCAAAAAACTTGAGCTGTGCCTCTTCTGCAGAAAGTCAGCTTTGCAACGGTGCCATCCGCATTGCTGTCGCTCTTCGATTTCCCAACTCAAAGTCCATTACAATGGAACCTCTTTGGCACCCGTGCTGGGCTGCCCAGCATCCAAGGCAGTAGAGCACGAACGGTTGGCCTGTGCTCCCACAGCCGAAGAGCCAGGGCAAAAAGCTTGAGCTGTGCCTCTTCTGCAGAAAGTCAGCTTTGCAACGGTGCCATCCGCTTTGCTGTCGCTCCTCCATTTCCCAACTCAAAGTCCATTACAATGGAACATCTTTGGCACCCGTGCTCGGCTGCCCAGCATCCCAGGGAGTAGAGCACGAACGGTTGGCCTCTGCTCCCACAGCCGAAGAGCCAGGGCAAAAAACTGGAGCTGTGCCTCTTCTGCAGAAAGTCAGCTTTGCAACGGTGCCATCCGCATTGCTGTTGCTCCTCCATTTCCCAACTCAAAGTCCATTACAATGGAACCTCTTTGGCACCCGTGCTGGGCTGCCCAGCATCCCAGGCAGTAGAGCACGAACGGTTGGCCTCTGCTCCCACAGCCGAAGAGCCAGGGCAAAAAACTGGAGCTGTGCCTCTTCTGTAGAAAGTCACCTTTGCAACGCTGCCATCCGCATTGCTGTCGCTCCTCCATTTCCCAACTCAAAGTCCATTACAATGGAACCTCTTTGGCACCCGTGCTCGGCTGCCCAGCATCCCAGGGAGTAGAGCACGAACGGTTGGCCTCTGCTCCCACAGCCGAAGAGCCAGGGCAAAAAACTTGAGCTGTGCCTCTTCTGCAGAAAGTCAGCTTTGCAACAGTGCCATCCGCATTGCTGTCGCTCCTCCATTTCCCAACTCAAAGTCCATTACAATGGAACCTCTTTGGCACCCGTGCTGGGCTGCCCAGCATCCCAGAGAGTAGAGCACGAACGGTTGGCCTCTGCTCCCACAGCCGATGAGCCAGGGCAAAAAACTTGAGCTGTGCCTCTTCTGCAGAAAGTCAGCTTTGCAACGGTGCCATTTGCGTGGCTATGGCTCCTCGATTTCCCAACTGAAAGTCCATTACAATGGAACCTCTTTGCCACCCGTGCTGGGCTGCCCAGCATCCCAGGGAGTAGAGCACGAACGGTTGGCCTTTGCTCCCACAGCCGAAGAGCCAGGGCAAAAAGGTTGAACTGTGCCTCTTCTGCAGAAAGTCAGCTTTGCAACGGTGCCATCCGCATTGCTGTCGCTCCTGGATTTCCCAACTCAAAGACCATTACAATGGAACCTCTTTGGCACCCGTGCTGGGCTGCCCAGCATCCCAGGGAGTAGAGCATGAACGGTTGGCCTCTGCTCCCACAGCCGAAGAGCCAGGGCAAAAAACTGAAGCTGTGCCTCTTCTGCAGAAAGTCAGCTTTGCAACGGTGCCATCCGCATTGCTGTCGCTCCTCGATTTCACAACTCAAAGTCCATTACAATGGAACCTCTTCGGCACCCGTGCTCGGCTGCCCAGCATCACAGGGAGTAGAGCACGAACGGTTGGCCTCTGGTCCCACAGCCAAAGAGCCAGGGCAAAAAGCTGGAACTGTGCCTCTTCTGCAGAAAGTCAGCTTCACAAAGGTGCCATCCGCATTGCTGTCACTCCTCCATTTCCCAACTCAAAGTCCATTACAATGCAACATCTTTGGCACCCGTGCCCGACTGCCCTTCATCCCAGGCAGTAGAGCACGAACGGTTGGCCTCTGCTCCCACAGCCGAAGAGCCAGGGCAAAAAACTTGAGCTGTACCTCTACTGCAGAAAATCAGCTTTGCAATGGTGCCATCCGCATTGCTGTCGCTCCTCCATTTCCCAACTCAAAGTCCATTACAATGGAACCTCTTTGGCACCCGTGCTGGGCTGCCCAGCATCCCAGCGAGTAGAGCACGAACGGTTGGCCTCTGCTCCCACAGCCGAAGAGCCAGGGCAAAAAACTGGAGCTGTGCCTCTTCTGCAGAAAGTCAGCTTTGCAACGGTGCCATCCGCATTGCTGTCGCTCCTGGATTTCCCAACTCAAAGACCATTACAATGGAACCTCTTTGGCACCCGTGCTGGGCTGCCCAGCATCCCAGGGAGTAGAGCACGAACGGTTGGCCTCTGCTCCCACAGCCGAAGAGCCAGGGCAAAAAACTGAAGCTGTGCCTCTTCTGCAGAAAGTCAGCTTTGCAACGGTGCCATCCGCATTGCTGTCGCTCCTCGATTTCACAACTCAAAGTCCATTACAATGGAACCTCTTCGGCACCCGTGCTCGGCTGCCCAGCATCACAGGGAGTAGAGCACGAACGGTTGGCCTCTGGTCCCACAGCCAAAGAGCCAGGGCAAAAAGCTGGAACTGTGCCTCTTCTGCAGAAAGTCAGCTTCACAAAGGTGCCATCCGCATTGCTGTCACTCCTCCATTTCCCAACTCAAAGTCCATTACAATGCAACATCTTTGGCACCCGTGCCCGACTGCCCTTCATCCCAGGCAGTAGAGCACGAACGGTTGGCCTCTGCTCCCACAGCCGAAGAGCCAGGGCAAAAAACTTGAGCTGTACCTCTACTGCAGAAAATCAGCTTTGCAATGGTGCCATCCGCATTGCTGTCGCTCCTCCATTTCCCAACTCAAAGTCCATTACAATGGAACCTCTTTGGCACCCGTGCTGGGCTGCCCAGCATCCCAGCGAGTAGAGCACGAACGGTTGGCCTCTGCTCCCACAGCCGAAGAGCCAGGGCAAAAAACTGGAGCTGTGCCTCTTCTGCAGAAAGTCAGCTTTGCAACGGTGCCATCCGCATTGCTGTCGCTCCTCCATTTCCCAACTCAAAGTCCATTACAATGCAACCTCTTTGGCACCCGTGCTCGGCTGCCCAGCATCTCAGGGAGTAGAGCACGAACGGTTGGCCTCTGCTCCCACAGCCGAAGAGCCAGGGCAAAAACCTTGAGCTGTGCCTCTTCTGCAGAAAGTCAGCTTTGCAACGGTGCCATCCTCATTGCTGTCGCTCTTCGATTTCCCAACTCAAAGTCCATTACAATGGAACCTCTTTGGCACCCGTGCTGGGCTGCCCAGCATCCAAGGCAGTAGAGCACGAACGGTTGGCCTCTGCTCCCACAGCCGAAGAGCCAGGGCAAAAAGCTTGAGCTGTGCCTCTTCTGCAGAAAGTCAGCTTTGCAACGGTGCCATCCGCTTTGCTGTTGCTCCTCCATTTCCCAACTCAAAGTCCATTACAATGGAACCTCTTTGGCACCCGTGCTCGGCTGCCCAGCATCCCAGGGAGTAGAGCACGAACGGTTGGCCTCTGCTCCCACAGCCGAAGAGCCAGGGCAAAAAACTGGAGCTGTGCCTCTTCTGCAGAAAGTCAGCTTTGCAACGCTGCCATCCGCATTGCTGTCGCTCCTCCATTTCCCAACTCAAAGTCCATTACAATGGAACCTCTTTGGCACCCGTGCTGGGCTGCCCAGCATCCCAGGGAGTAGAGCATGAACGGTTGGCCTCTGCTCCCACAGCCGAAGAGCCAGGGCAAAAAACTGGAGCTGTGCCTCTTCTGCAGAAAGTCAGCTTTGCAACGGTGCCATCCGCATTGCTGTCGCTCTTCGATTTCGCAACTCAAAGTCCATTACAATGGAACCTCTTTGGCACCCGTGCTGGGCTGCCCAGCATCCCAGCGAGTAGAGCACGAACGGTTGGCCTCTGCTCCCACAGCCGAAGAGCCAGGGCAAAAAACTGGAGCTGTGCCTCTTCTGCAGAAAGTCAGCTTTGCAACGGTGCCATCCGCTTTGCTGTCGCTCCTCCATTTCCCAACTCAAAGTCCATTACAATGGAACCTCTTTGGCACCCGTGCTGGGCTGCCCAGCATCCCAGGGAGTAGAGCACGAACGGTTGGCCTCTGCTCCCACAGCCGAAGAGCCAGGGCAAAAAACTGGAGCTGTGCCTCTTCTGCAGAAAGTCAGCTTTGCAACGGTGCCATCCGCATTGCTGTCGCTCCTCCATTTCCCAACTCAAAGTCCATTACAATGGAACGTCTTTGGCATCCGTGCTGGGCTGCCCAGCATCCCAGGCAGTAGAGCACGAACGGCTGGCCTCTGCTCCCACAGCCGAAGAGCCAGGGCAAAAAACTGGAGCTGTGCCTCTTCTGCAGAAAGTCAGCTTTGCAACGGTGCCATCCGCATTGCTGTCGCTCCTCCATTTCCCAACTCAAAGTCCATTACAATGGAACCTCTTTGGCACCCGTGCTCGGCTGCCCAGCATCTCAGGGAGTAGAGCACGAACGGTTGGCCTCTGCTCCCACAGCCGAAGAGCCAGGGCAAAAAACTTGAGCTGTGCCTCTTCTGCAGAAAGTCAGCTTTGCAACGGTGCCATCCGCATTGCTGTCGCTCTTCGATTTCCCAACTCAAAGTCCATTACAATGGAACCTCTTTGGCACCCGTGCTGGGCTGCCCAGCATCCAAGGCAGTAGAGCACGAACGGTTGGCCTCTGCTCCCACAGCCGAAGAGCCAGGGCAAAAAGCTTGAGCTGTGCCTCTTCTGCAGAAAGTCAGCTTTGCAACGGTGCCATCCGCTTTGCTGTCGCTCCTCCATTTCCCAACTCAAAGTCCATTACAATGGAACCTCTTTGGCACCCGTGCTCGGCTGCCCAGCATCCCAGGGAGTAGAGCACGAACGGTTGGCCTCTGCTCCCACAGCCGAAGAGCCAGGGCAAAAAACTGGAGCTGTGCCTCTTCTGCAGAAAGTCAGCTTTGCAACGGTGCCATCCGCATTGCTGTTGCTCCTCGATTTCGCAACTCAAAGTCCATTACAATGGAACCTCTTTGGCACCCGTGCTGGGCTGCCCAGCATCCCAGGGAGTAGAGCACGAACGGTTGGCCTCTGCTCCCACAGCCGAAGAGGCAGGGCAAAAAACTGGAGCTGTGCCTCTTCTGTAGAAAGTCACCTTTGCAACGCTGCCATCCGCATTGCTGTCGCTCCTCCATTTCCCAACTCAAAGTCCATTACAATGGAACCTCTTTGGCACCCGTGCTCGGCTGCCCAGCATCCCAGGGAGTAGAGCACGAACGGTTGGACTCTGCTCCCACAGCCGAAGAGCCAGGGCAAAAAACTGGAGCTGTGCCTCTTCTGCAGAAAGTCAGCTTTGCAACAGTGCCATCCGCATTGCTGTCGCTCCTCCATTTCCCAACTCAAAGTCCATTACAATGGAACCTCTTTGGCACCCGTGCTGGGCTGCCCAGCATCCCAGAGAGTAGAGCACGAACGGTTGGCCTCTGCTCCCACAGCCGATGAGCCAGGGCAAAAAACTTGAGCTGTGCCTCTTCTGCAGAAAGTCAGCTTTGCAACGGTGCCATTTGCGTGGCTATGGCTCCTCGATTTCCCAACTGAAAGTCCATTACAATGGAACCTCTTTGCCACCCGTGCTGGGCTGCCCAGCATCCCAGGGAGTAGAGCACGAACGGTTGGCCTTTGCTCCCACAGCCGAAGAGCCAGGGCAAAAAGGTTGAACTATGCCTCTTCTGCAGAAAGTCAGCTTTGCAACGGTGCCATCCGCATTGCTGTCGCTCCTCCATTTCCCAACTCAAAGACCATTACAATGGAACCTCTGTGGCACCCGTGCTGGGCTGCCCAGCATCCCAGGGAGTAGAGCATGAACGGTTGGCCTCTGCTCCCACAGCCGAAGAGCCAGGGCAAAAAACTGAACCTGTGCCTCTTCTGCAGAAAGTCAGCTTTGCAACGGTGCCATCCGCATTGCTGTCGCTCCTCGATTTCACAACTCAAAGTCCATTACAATGGAACCTCTTCGGCACCCGTGCTCGGCTGCCCAGCATCACAGGGAGTAGAGCACGAACGGTTGGCCTCTGGTCCCACAGCCAAAGAGCCAGGGCAAAAAGCTGGAACTGTGCCTCTTCTGCAGAAAGTCAGCTTCACAAAGGTGCCATCCGCATTGCTGTCACTCCTCCATTTCCCAACTCAAAGTCCATTACAATGCAACATCTTTGGCACCCGTGCCCGACTGCCCTTCATCCCAGGCAGTAGAGCACGAACGGTTGGCCTCTGCTCCCACAGCCGAAGAGCCAGGGCAAAAAACTTGAGCTGTACCTCTACTGCAGAAAATCAGCTTTGCAATGGTGCCATCCGCATTGCTGTCGCTCCTCCATTTCCCAACTCAAAGTCCATTACAATGGAACCTCTTTGGCACCCGTGCTGGGCTGCCCAGCATCCCAGCGAGTAGAGCACGAACGGTTGGCCTCTGCTCCCACAGCCGAAGAGCCAGGGCAAAAAACTGGAGCTGTGCCTCTTCTGCAGAAAGTCAGCTTTGCAACGGTGCCATCCGCATTGCTGTCGCTCCTCCATTTCCCAACTCAAAGTCCATTACAATGCAACCTCTTTGGCACCCGTGCTCGGCTGCCCAGCATCTCAGGGAGTAGAGCACGAACGGTTGGCCTCTGCTCCCACAGCCGAAGAGCCAGGGCAAAAAACTTGAGCTGTGCCTCTTCTGCAGAAAGTCAGCTTTGCAACGGTGCCATCCTCATTGCTGTCGCTCTTCGATTTCCCAACTCAAAGTCCATTACAATGGAACCTCTTTGGCACCCGTGCTGGGCTGCCCAGCATCCAAGGCAGTAGAGCACGAACGGTTGGCCTCTGCTCCACAGCCGAAGAGCCAGGGCAAAAAGCTTGAGCTGTGCCTCTTCTGCAGAAAGTCAGCTTTGCAACGGTGCCATCCGCTTTGCTGTTGCTCCTCCATTTCCCAACTCAAAGTCCATTACAATGGAACCTCTTTGGCACCCGTGCTCGGCTGCCCAGCATCCCAGGGAGTAGAGCACGAACGGTTGGCCTCTGCTCCCACAGCCGAAGAGCCAGGGCAAAAAACTGGAGCTGTGCCTCTTCTGCAGAAAGTCAGCTTTGCAACGCTGCCATCCGCATTGCTGTCGCTCCTCCATTTCCCAACTCAAAGTCCATTACAATGGAACCTCTTTGGCACCCGTGCTCGGCTGCCCAGCATCCCAGGGAGTAGAGCATGAACGGTTGGCCTCTGCTCCCACAGCCGAAGAGCCAGGGCAAAAAACTGGAGCTGTGCCTCTTCTGCAGAAAGTCAGCTTTGCAACGGTGCCATCCGCATTGCTGTCGCTCCTCCATTTCCCAACTCAAAGTCCATTACAATGGAACGTCTTTGGCATCCGTGCTGGGCTGCCCAGCATCCCAGGGAGTAGAGCACGAACGGCTGGCCTCTCCTCCCACAGCCGAAGAGCCAGGGCAAAAAACTGGAGCTGTGCCTCTTCTGCAGAAAGTCAGCTTTGCAACGGTGCCATCCGCTTTGCTGTCGCTCCTCCATTTCCCAACTCAAAGTCCATTACAATGGAACCTCTTTGGCACCCGTGCTGGGCTGCCCAGCATCCCAGAGAGTAGAGCACGAACGGTTGGCCTCTGCTCCCACAGCCGAAGAGCCAGGGCAAAAAACTTGAGCTGTGCCTCTTCTGCAGAAAGTCAGCTTTGCAACGGTGCCATTTGCGTGGCTATCGCTCCTCGATTTCCCAACTCAAAGTCCATTACAATGGAACCTCTTTGGCACCCGTGCTGGGCTGCCCAGCATTCCAGGCAGTAGAGCACGAACGGTTGGCCTTTGCTCCCACAGCCGAAGAGCCAGGGCAAAAAGCTTGAACTGTGCCTCTTCTGCAGAAAGTCAGCTTTGCAACGGTGCCATCCGCATTGCTGTCGCTCCTCCATTTCCCAACTCAAAGACCATTACAATGGAACCTCTGTGGCACCCGTGCTGGGCTGCCCAGCATCCCAGGGAGTAGAGCATGAACGGTTGGCCTCTGCTCCCACAGCCGAAGAGCCAGGGCAAAAAACTGAAACTGTGCCTCTTCTGCAGAAAGTCAGCTTTGCAACGGTGCCATCCGCATTGCTGTCGCTCCTCGATTTCCCAACTCAAAGTCCATTACAATGGAACCTCTTTGGCACCCGTGCTCGGCTGCCCAGCATCCCAGGGTGTAGAGCACGAACGGTTGGCATCTGCTCCCACAGCCGATGAGCCAGGGCAAAAAACTTGAGCTGTGCCTCTTCTGCAGAAAGTCAGCTTTGCAACGGTGCCATCCGCATTGCTGAGGATCCTCGATTTCCCAACTCAAAGTCCATTACAATGGAACCTCTTTGGCACCCGTGCTGGGCTGCCCAGCATCCCAGGGAGTAGAGCACGAACAGTTGGCCTCTGCTCCCACAGCCGAAGAGCCAGGGCAAAAAACTGAAGCTGTGCCTCTTCTGCAGAAAGTCAGCTTTGCAACGGTGCCATCCGCATTGCTGTCGCTCCTCGATTTCCCAACTCAAAGTCCATTACAATGGAACCTCTGTGGCACCCGTGCTCGGCTGCCCAGCATCCCAGGGAGTAGAGCACGAACGGTTGGCCTCTGCTCCCACAGCCGATGAGCCAGGGCAAAAAACTTGAGCTGTGCCTCTTCTGCAGAAAGTCAGCTTTGCAACGGTGCCATCCGCATTGCTGTCGCTCCTCCATTTCCCAACTCAAAGTCCATTACAATGGAACGTCTTTGGCATCCGTGCTGGGCTGCCCAGCATCCCAGGGAGTAGAGCACGAACGGCTGGCCTCTGCTCCCACAGCCGAAGAGCCAGGGCAAAAAACTGGAGCTGTGCCTCTTCTGCAGAAAGTCAGCTTTGCAACGGTGCCATCCGCATTGCTGTCGCTCCTCCATTTCCCAACTCAAAGTCCATTACAATGGAACCTCTTTGGCACCCGTGCTCGGCTGCCCAGCATCTCAGGGAGTAGAGCACGAACGGTTGGCCTCTGCTCCCACAGCCAAAGAGCCAGGGCAAAAACCTTGAGCTGTGCCTCTTCTGCAGAAAGTCAGCTTTGCAACGGTGCCATCCGCATTGCTGTCGCTCTTCGATTTCCCAACTCAAAGTCCATTACAATATAACCTCTTTGGCACCCGTGCTGGGCTGCCCAGCATCCAAGGCAGTAGAGCACGAACGGTTGGCCTCTGCTCCCACAGCCGAAGAGCCAGGGCAAAAAGCTTGAGCTGTGCCTCTTCTGCAGAAAGTCAGCTTTGCAACGGTGCCATCCGCTTTGCTGTCGCTCCTCCATTTCCCAACTCAAAGTCCATTACAATGGAACCTCTTTGGCACCCGTGCTCGGCTGTCCAGCCTCCCAGGGAGTAGAGCACGAACGGTTGGCCTCTGCTCCCACAGCCGAAGAGCCAGGGCAAAAAACTGGAGCTGTGCCTCTTCTGCAGAAAGTCAGCTTTGCAACGGTGCCATCCTCATTGCTGTTGCTCCTCGATTTCGCAACTCAAAGGCCATTACAATGGAACCTCTTTGACACCCGTGCTGGGCTGCCCAGCATCCCAGGGAGTAGAGCACGAACGGTTGGCCTCTGCTCCCACAGCCGAAGAGCCAGGGCAAAAAACTGGAGCTGTGCCTCTTCTGCAGAAAGTCAGCTTTGCAACGGTGCCATCCGCATTGCTGTCGCTCCTCCATTTCCCAACTCAAAGGCCATTACAATGGAACCTCTTTGACACCCGTGCTGGGCTGCCCAGCATCCCAGGGAGTAGAGCACGAATGGTTGGCCTCTGCTCCCACAGCCGAAGAGCCAGGGCAAAAAACTTGAGCTGTGCCTCTTCTGCAGAAAGTCAGATTTGCAACGGTGCCATCCGCATTGCTGTCGCTCCTCGATTTCGCAACTCAGAGGCCATTACAATGGAACCTCTTTGGCACCCGTGCTGGGCTTCCCAGCATCCCAGGCAGTAGAGCACGAACGGTTGGCCTCTGTTCCCACAGCCGAAGAGCCAGGGCAAAAAACTGGAGCTGTGCCTCTTCTGCAGAAAGTCAGGTTTGCAACGGTGCCATCCGCATTGCTGTCGCTCCTCCATTTCCCAACTCAAAGTCCATTACAATGGAACCTCTTTGGCACCTGTGCTCGGCTGCCCAGCATCCCAGGGAGTAGAGCTTGAACGGTTGGCCTGTGCTCCCACAGCCGAAGAGCCAGGGCAAAAAACTGTAGCTGTGCCTCTTCTGCAGAAAGTCAGCTTTGCAACGGTGCCATCCGCATTGCTGTCGCTCCTCCATTTCCCAACTCAAAGTCCATTACAATGGAACCTCTTTGGCACCCGTGCTCGGCTGCCCAGCATCCCAGGGAGTAGAGCATGAACGGTTGGCCTCTGCTCCCACAGCCGAAGAGCCAGGGCAAAAACCTTGAGCTCTGCCTCTTCTGCAGAAAGTCAGCTTTGCAACGGTGCCATCCGCATTGCTGTCGCTCCTCCATTTCCCAACTCAAAGTCCATTACAATGCAACGTCTTTGGCATCCGGGCTGGGCTGCCCAGCATCCCAGGGAGTAGAGCACGAACGGTTGGCCTCTGCTCCCACAGCCGAAGAGCCAGGGCAAAAAACTGGAGCTGTGCCTCTTCTGCAGAATGTCAGCTTTGCAATGGTGCTATCCACATTGCTGTCGCTCCTCCATTTCCCAACTCAAAGTCCATTACAATGGAACCTCTTTGGCACCCGTGCTCGGCTGCCTAGCATCCCAGGGAGTAGAGCTTGAACGGTTGGCCTGTGCTCCCACAGCCGAAGAGGCAGGGCAAAAAACTGGAGCTGTGCCTCTTCTGCAGAAAGTCAGATTTGCAACGGTGCCATCCGCATTGCTGTCGCTCCTCCATTTCCCAACTCAAAGTCCATTACAATGGAACATCTTTGGCACTCGTGCTCGGCTGCCCACCATCCCTGGGAGTAGAGCATGAACGGTTGGCCTCTGCTCCAACAGCCGAAGAGCCAGGGCAAAAAGCTTGAGCTGTGCCTCTTCTGCAGAAAGTCAGCTTTGCAACGGTGCCATCCGCATTGCTGTCGCTCCTCCATTTCCCAACTCAAAGGCCATTAGAATGGAACCTCTTTGGCATCCGGGCTGGGCTGCCCAGCATCCCAGGGAGTAGAGCACGAACGGTTGGCCTCTGCTCCCACAGCCAAAGAGCCAGGGCAAAAAACTTGAGCTGTGCCTCTTCTGCAGAATGTCAGCTTTGCAACGGTGCCATCCGCATTGCTGTTGCTCCTCGATTTCGCAACTCAAAGTCCATTACAATGGAACCTCTTTGGCACCCGTGCTGGGCTGCCCAGCGTCCCAGGGAGTAGAGCACGAACGGTTGGCCTTTGTTCCCACAGCCGAAGAGCCAGGGCAAAAAGCTTGAACTGTGCCTCTTCTGCAGAAAGTCAGCTTTGCAACGGTGCCATCCGCATTGCTGTCGCTCCTCCGTTTCCCAACTCAAAGTCCATTACAATGGAACCTCTTTGGCACCCGTGCTCGGCTGCCCAGCATCACAGGGAGTAGAGCATGAACGGTTGGCCTCTGCTCCCACAGCCGATGAGCCAGGGCAAAAAAATTGGAGCTGTGCCTCTTCTGCAGAAAGTCAGCTTTGCAACGGTGCCATCCGCTTTGCTGTCGCTACTCCATTTCCCAACTCAAAGCCCATTACAATGGAACCTCTTTGGCATCCGGGCTGGGCTGCCCAGCATCCCAAGGAGTAGAGCACGAACGGTTGGCCTCTGCTCCCACAGCCGAAGAGCCAGGGCAAAAAACTTGAGCTGTGCCTCTTCTGCAGAATGTCAGCTTTGCAACGGTGCCATCCGCATTGCTGTTGCTCCTCGATTTCGCAACTCAAAGTCCATTACAATGGAACCTCTTTGGCACCCGTGCCCGGCTGCCCAGCATCCCAGGGAGTAGAGCACGAACGGTTGGCCTTTGCTCCCACAGCCGAAGAGCCAGGGCAAAAAGCTTGAGCTGTGCCTCTTCTGCAGAAAGTCACCTTTGCAACGGTGCCATCCGCATTGCTGTCGCTCCTCCGTTTCCCAACTCAAAGTCCATTACAATGGAACCTCTTTGGCACCCGTGCTCGGCTGCCCAGCATCCCAGGGAGTAGAGCACGAACGGTTGGCCTCTGCTCCCACAGCCGAAGAGCCAGGGCAAAAAAATTGGAGCTGTGCCTCTTCTGCAGAAAGTCAGCTTTGCAACGATGCCATCCGCATTGCTGTCGCTCCTCCATTTCCCAACTCAAAGTCCATTACAATGGAACCTCTTTGGCACCCGTGCTGGGCTGCCCAGCATCCCAGGGAGTAGAGCACGAACGGTTGGCCTCTGCTCCCACAGCCGAAGAGCCAGGGCAAAAAACTGGAGCTGTGCCTCTTCTGCAGAAAGTCAGCTTTGCAACGGTGCCATCCGCATTGCTGAGGTTCCTCGATTTCCCAACTCAAAGTCCATTACAATGGAACCTCTGTGGCACCCGTGCTGGGCTGCCCAGCATCCCAGGGAGTAGAGCACAAACGGTTGGCCTCTGCTCCCACAGCCGAAGAGCCAGGGCAAAAAACTTGAGCTGTGCCTCTTCTGCAGAAAGTCAGCTTTGCAACGGTGCCATCCGCATTGCTGTCGCTCCTCCATTTCCCAACTCAAAGTCCATTACAATGGAACCTCTGTGGCACCCGTGCTGGGCTGCCCAGCATCCCAGGGAGTAGAGCACGAACGGTTGGCCTCTGCTCCCACAGCCGATGAGCCAGGGCAAAAAACTTGAGCTGTGCCTCTTCTGCAGAAAGTCAGCTTTGCAACAGTGCCATCCGCATTGCTGTCGCTCCTCCATTTCCCAACTCAAAGGCCATTACAATGGAACATCTCTGGCACCCGTGCTGGGCTGCCCAGCATCCCAGGGAGTAGAGCACGAACGGTTGGCCTCTGCTCCCACAGCCGAAGAGCCAGGGCAAAAAACTTGAGCTGTGCCTCTTCTGCAGAATGTCAGCTTTGCAACGGTGCCATCCGCATTGCTGTTGCTCCTCGATTTCGCAACTCAAAGTCCATTACAATGGAACCTCTTTGGCACCCGTGCCCGGCTGCCCAGCATCCCAGGGAGTAGAGCACGAACGGTTGGCCTTTGCTCCCACAGCCGAAGAGCCAGGGCAAAAAGCTTGAGCTGTGCCTCTTCTGCAGAAAGTCACCTTTGCAACGGTGCCATCCGCATTGCTGTCGCTCCTCCGTTTCCCAACTCAAAGTCCATTACAATGGAACCTCTTTGGCACCCGTGCTGGGCTGCCCAGCATCCCAGGGAGTAGAGCACGAACGGTTGGCCTCTGCTCCCACAGCCAAAGAGCCAGGGCAAAAAAATTGGAGCTGTGCCTCTTCTGCAGAAAGTCAGCTTTGCAACGATGCCATCCGCATTGCTGTCGCTCCTCCATTTCCCAACTCAAAGTCCATTACAATGGAACCTCTTTGGCACCCGTGCTGGGCTGCCCAGCATCCCAGGGAGTAGAGCACGAACGGTTGGCCTCTGCTCCCACAGCCGAAGAGCCAGGGCAAAAAACTTGAGCTGTGCCTCTTCTGCAGAAAGTCAGCTTTGCAACGGTGCCATCCGCATTGCTGAGGTTCCTCGATTTCCCAACTCAAAGGCCATTACAATGGAACCTCTGTGGCACCCGTGCTGGGCTGCCCAGCATCCCAGGGAGTAGAGCACAAACGGTTGGCCTCTGCTCCCACAGCCGAAGAGCCAGGGCAAAAAACTTGAGCTGTGCCTCTTCTGCAGAAAGTCAGCTTTGCAACGGTGCCATCCGCATTGCTGTCGCTCCTCCATTTCCCAACTCAAAGTCCATTACAATGGAACCTCTGTGGCACCCGTGCTGGGCTGCCCAGCATCCCAGGCAGTAGAGCACGAACGGTTGGCCTCTGCTCCCACAGCCGAAGAGCCAGGGCAAAAAACTTGAGCTGTGCCTCTTCTGCAGAAAGTCAGCTTTGCAACAGTGCCATCCGCTTTGCTGTCGCTCCTCCATTTCCCAACTCAAAGGCCATTACAATGGAACCTCTCTGGCACCCGTGCTGGGCTGCCCAGCATCCCAGGGAGTAGAGCACGAACGGTTGGCCTCTGCTCCCACAGCCGAAGAGCCAGGGCAAAAAACTTGAGCTGTGCCTCTTCTGCAGAATGTCAGCTTTGCAACGGTGCCATCCGCATTGCTGTCGCTCCTCGATTTCGCAACTCAAAGTCCATTACAATGGAACCTCTTTGGCACCCGTGCTGGGCTGCCCAGCATCCCAGGGAGTAGAGCACGAACGGTTGGCCTTTGCTCCCACAGCCGAAGAGCCAGGGCAAAAAGCTTGAACTGTGCCTCTTCTGCAGAAAGTCAGCTTTGCAACGGTGCCATCCGCATTGCTGTCGCTCCTCCGTTTCCCAACTCAAAGTCCATTACAATGGAACCTCTTTGGCACCCGTGCTGGGCTGCCCAGCATCCCAGGGAGTAGAGCATGAACGGTTGGCCTCTGCTCCCACAGCCGAAGAGCCAGGGCAAAAAAATTGGAGCTGTGCCTCTTCTGCAGAAAGTCAGCTTTGCAACGGTGCCATCCGCATTGCTGTCGCTCCTCCATTTCCCAACTCAAAGGCCATTACAATGCAACCTCTTTGGCATCCGGGCTGGGCTGCCTAGCATCCCAGGGAGTAGAGCACGAACGGTTGGCCTCTGCTCCCACAGCCGAAGAGCCAGGGCAAAAAACTTGAGCTGTGCCTCTTCTGCAGAAAGTCACCTTTGCAACAGTGCCATCCGCTTTGCTGTCGCTCTTCGATTTCCCAACTCAAAGTCCATTTCAATGGAACCTCTTTGGCGCCTGTGCTGGGCTGCCCAGCATCCCAGGGAGTAGAGCACGAACGGTTGGCCTCTGCTCCCACAGCCGAAGAGCCAGGGCAAAAAACTTGAGCTGTGCCTCTTCTGCAGAAAGTCAGCTTTGCAACAGTGCCATCCGCTTTGCTGTCGCTCCTCCATTTCCCAACTCAAAGGCCATTACAATGGAACCTCTCTGGCACCCGTGCTGGGCTGCCCAGCATCCAAGGCAGTAGAGCACGAACGGTTGGCCTCTGCTCCCACAGCCGAAGAGCCAGGGCAAAAAACTTGAGCTGTGCCTCTTCTGCAGAATGTCAGCTTTGCAACGGTGCCATCCGCATTGCTGTCGCTCCTCCATTTCCCAACTCAAAGTCCATTAAAATGGAACCTCTTTGGCACCCGTGCTGGGCTGCCCAGCATCCCAGGGAGTAGAGCACGAACGGTTGGCCTCTGCTCCCACAGCCGAAGAGCCAGGGCAAAAAACTTGAGCTGTGCCTCTTCTGCAGAAAGTCAGCTTTGCAACGGTGCCATCCGCTTTGCTGTCGCTCCTCCATTTCCCAACTCAAAGCCCATTACAATGGAACCTCTCTGGCACCCGTGCTGGGCTGCCCAGCCTCCCAGGGAGTAGAGCACGAACGGTTGGCCTCTGCTCCCACAGCCGAAGAGCCAGGGCAAAAAACTGGAGCTGTGCCTCTTCTGCAGAAAGTCAGCTTTGCAACGGTGCCATCCGCTTTGCTGTCGCTCTTCGATTTCCCAACTCAAAGTCCATTACAATGGAACCTCTTTGGCGCCTGTGCTGGGCTGCCCAGCATCCCAGGGAGTAGAGCACGAACGGTTGGCCTCTGCTCCCACAGCCGAAGAGCCAGGGCAAAAAACTTGAGCTGTGCCTCTTCTGCAGAAAGTCAGCTTTGCAACGGTGCCATCCGCATTGCTGTCGCTCCTCCATTTCCCAACTCAAAGTCCATTACAATGGAACCTCTCTGGCACCCGTGCTGGGCTGCCCAGCATCCTAGGGAGTAGAGCACGAACGGTTGGCCTCTGCTCCCACAGCCGAAGAGCCAGGGCAAAAAACTTGAGCTGTGCCTCTTCTGCAGAAAGTCACCTTTGCAACAGTGCCATCCGCTTTGCTGTCGCTCTTCGATTTCCCAACTCAAAGTCCATTACAATGGAACCTCTTTGGCACCTGTGCTGGGCTGCCCAGCATCCCAGGGAGTAGAGCACGAACGGTTGGCCTCTGCTCCCACAGCCGAAGAGCCAGGGCAAAAAACTTGAGCTGTGCCTCTTCTGCAGAAAGTCAGCTTTGCAACGGTGCCATCCGCTTTGCTGTCGCTCCTCCATTTCCCAACTCAAAGCCCATTACAATGGAACCTCTCTGGCACCCGTGCTGGGCTGCCCAGCCTCCCAGGGAGTAGAGCACGAACGGTTGGCCTCTGCTCCCACAGCCGATGAGCCAGGGCAAAAAACTTGAGCTGTGCCTCTTCTGCAGAAAGTCAGCTTTGCAACGGTGCCATCCGCATTGCTGAGGTTCCTCGATTTCCCAACTCAAAGGCCATTACAATGGAACCTCTGTGGCACCCGTGCTGGGCTGCCCAGCATCCCAGGGAGTAGAGCACGAACGGTTAGCCTCTGCTCCCACAGCCGAAGAGCCAGGGCAAAAAACTTGAGCTGTGCCTCTTCTGCAGAAAGTCAGCTTTGCAACGGTGCCATCCGCATTGCTGTCGCTCCTCCATTTCCCAACTCAAAGTCCATTACAATGGAACCTCTTTGGCACCCGTGCTCGGCTGCCCAGCATCCCAGGGAGTAGAGCACGAACGGTTGGCCTCTGCTCCCACAGCCGATGAGCCAGGGCAAAAAAACTTGAGCTGTGCCTCTTCTGCAGAAAGTCAGCTTTGCAACGGTGCCATACGCTTTGCTGTCGCTCCTCCATTTCCCAACTCAAAGTCCATTACAATGGAACCTCTGTGGCACCCGTGCTGGGCTGCCCAGCATCCCAGGGAGTAGAGCACGAACGGTTGGCCTCTGCTCCCACAGCCGAAGAGCCAGGGCAAAAAACTTGAGCTGTGCCTCTTCTGCAGAAAGTCAGCTTTGCAACGGTGCCATCCGCTTTGCTGTCGCTCCTCCATTTCCCAACTCAAAGCCCATTACAATGGAACCTCTGTGGCACCCGTGCTGGGCTGCCCAGCCTCCCAGGGAGTAGAGCACGAACGGTTGGCCTCTGCTCCCACAGACGAAGAGCCAGGGCAAAAAACTTGAGCTGTGCCTCTTCTGCAGAAAGTCAGCTTTGCAACGGTGCCATCCGCTTTGCTGTCGCTCTTCGATTTCCCAACTCAAAGTCCATTACAATGGAACCTCTTTGGCGCCTGTGCTGGGCTGCCCAGCATCCCAGGGAGTAGAGCACGAACGGTTGGCCTCTGCTCCCACAGCCGAAGAGCCAGGGCAAAAAACTTGAGCTGTGCCTCTTCTGCAGAAAGTCAGCTTTGCAACGGTGCCATCCGCATTGCTGTCGCTCCTCCATTTCCCAACTCAAAGTCCATTACAATGGAACCTCTCTGGCACCCGTGCTGGGCTGCCCAGCATCCTAGGGAGTAGAGCACGAACGGTTGGCCTCTGCTCCCACAGCCGAAGAGCCAGGGCAAAAAACTTGAGCTGTGCCTCTTCTGCAGAAAGTCACCTTTGCAACAGTGCCATCCGCTTTGCTGTCGCTCTTCGATTTCCCAACTCAAAGTCCATTACAATGGAACCTCTTTGGCACCTGTGCTGGGCTGCCCAGCATCCCAGGGAGTAGAGCACGAACGGTTGGCCTCTGCTCCCACAGCCGAAGAGCCAGGGCAAAAAACTTGAGCTGTGCCTCTTCTGCAGAAAGTCAGCTTTGCAACGGTGCCATCCGCATTGCTGTCGCTCCTCCATTTCCCAACTCAAAGCCCATTACAATGGAACCTCTCTGGCACCCGTGCTGGGCTGCCCAGCCTCCCAGGGAGTAGAGCACGAACGGTTGGCCTCTGCTCCCACAGCCGATGAGCCAGGGCAAAAAACCTTTAGCTGTGCCTCTTCTGCAGAAAGTCAGCTTTGCAACGGTGCCATCCGCATTGCTGAGGTTCCTCGATTTCCCAACTCAAAGGCCATTACAATGGAACCTCTGTGGCACCCGTGCTGGGCTGCCCAGCATCCCAGGGAGTAGAGCACGAACGGTTAGCCTCTGCTCCCACAGCCGAAGAGCCAGGGCAAAAAACTTGAGCTGTGCCTCTTCTGCAGAAAGTCAGCTTTGCAACGGTGCCATCCGCATTGCTGTCGCTCCTCCATTTCCCAACTCAAAGTCCATTACAATGGAACCTCTTTGGCACCCGTGCTCGGCTGCCCAGCATCCCAGGGAGTAGAGCACGAACGGTTGGCCTCTGCTCCCACAGCCGATGAGCCAGGGCAAAAAAACTTGAGCTGTGCCTCTTATGCAGAAAGTCAGCTTTGCAACGGTGCCATACGCTTTGCTGTCGCTCCTCCATTTCCCAACTCAAAGTCCATTACAATGGAACCTCTGTGGCACCCGTGCTGGGCTGCCCAGCATCCCAGGGAGTAGAGCACGAACGGTTGGCCTCTGCTCCCACAGCCGAAGAGCCAGGGCAAAAAACTTGAGCTGTGCCTCTTCTGCAGAAAGTCAGCTTTGCAACGGTGCCATCCGCTTTGCTGTCGCTCCTCCATTTCCCAACTCAAAGTCCATTACAATGGAACCTCTTTGGCACCCGTGCTGGGCTGCCCAGCATCCCAGGGAGTAGAGCACGAACGGTTGGCCTCTGCTCCCACAGCCGAAGAGCCAGGGCAAAAAACTTGAGCTGTGCCTCTTCTGCAGAAAGTCAGCTTTGCAACGGTGCCATCCGCTTTGCTGTCGCTCTTCGATTTCCCAACTCAAAGGCCATTACAATGGAACCTCTGTGGCACCCGTGCTGGGCTGCCCAGCATCCCAGGGAGTAGAGCACGAACGGTTAGCCTCTGCTCCCACAGCCGAAGAGCCAGGGCAAAAAACTTGAGCTGTGCCTCTTCTGCAGAAAGTCAGCTTTGCAACGGTGCCATCCGCATTGCTGTCGCTCCTCCATTTCCCAACTCAAAGTCCATTACAATGGAACCTCTTTGGCACCCGTGCTCGGCTGCCCAGCATCCCAGGGAGTAGAGCACGAACGGTTGGCCTCTGCTCCCACAGCCGATGAGCCAGGGCAAAAAAACTTGAGCTGTGCCTCTTCTGCAGAAAGTCAGCTTTGCAACGGTGCCATCCGCTTTGCTGTCGCTCCTCCATTTCCCAACTCAAAGTCCATTACAATGGAACCTCTCTGGCACCCGTGCTGGGCTGCCCAGCATCCCAGGGAGTAGAGCACGAACGGTTGGCCTCTGCTCCCACAGCCGAAGAGCCAGGGCAAAAAACTTGAGCTGTGCCTCTTCTGCAGAAAGTCACCTTTGCAACAGTGCCATCCGCTTTGCTGTCGCTCTTCGATTTCCCAACTCAAAGTCCATTACAATGGAACCTCTTTGGCACCTGTGCTGGGCTGCCCAGCATCCCAGGGAGTAGAGCACGAACGGTTGGCCTCTGCTCCCACAGCCGAAGAGCCAGGGCAAAAAACTTGAGCTGTGCCTCTTCTGCAGAAAGTCAGCTTTGCAACGGTGCCATCCGCTTTGCTGTCGCTCCTCCATTTCCCAACTCAAAGCCCATTACAATGGAACCTCTCTGGCACCCGTGCTGGGCTGCCCAGCCTCCCAGGGAGTAGAGCACGAACGGTTGGCCTCTGCTCCCACAGCCGATGAGCCAGGGCAAAAAACTTGAGCTGTGCCTCTTCTGCAGAAAGTCAGCTTTGCAACGGTGCCATCCGCATTGCTGAGGTTCCTCGATTTCCCAACTCAAAGGCCATTACAATGGAACCTCTGTGGCACCCGTGCTGGGCTGCCCAGCATCCCAGGGAGTAGAGCACGAACGGTTAGCCTCTGCTCCCACAGCCGAAGAGCCAGGGCAAAAAACTTGAGCTGTGCCTCTTCTGCAGAAAGTCAGCTTTGCAACGGTGCCATCCGCATTGCTGTCGCTCCTCCATTTCCCAACTCAAAGTCCATTACAATGGAACCTCTTTGGCACCCGTGCTCGGCTGCCCAGCATCCCAGGGAGTAGAGCACGAACGGTTGGCCTCTGCTCCCACAGCCGATGAGCCAGGGCAAAAAAACTTGAGCTGTGCCTCTTCTGCAGAAAGTCAGCTTTGCAACGGTGCCATACGCTTTGCTGTCGCTCCTCCATTTCCCAACTCAAAGTCCATTACAATGGAACCTCTGTGGCACCCGTGCTGGGCTGCCCAGCATCCCAGGGAGTAGAGCACGAACGGTTGGCCTCTGCTCCCACAGCCGAAGAGCCAGGGCAAAAAACTTGAGCTGTGCCTCTTCTGCAGAAAGTCAGCTTTGCAACGGTGCCATCCGCTTTGCTGTCGCTCCTCCATTTCCCAACTCAAAGCCCATTACAATGGAACCTCTGTGGCACCCGTGCTGGGCTGCCCAGCCTCCCAGGGAGTAGAGCACGAACGGTTGGCCTCTGCTCCCACAGACGAAGAGCCAGGGCAAAAAACTTGAGCTGTGCCTCTTCTGCAGAAAGTCAGCTTTGCAACGGTGCCATCCGCTTTGCTGTCGCTCTTCGATTTCCCAACTCAAAGTCCATTACAATGGAACCTCTTTGGCGCCTGTGCTGGGCTGCCCAGCATCCCAGGGAGTAGAGCACGAACGGTTGGCCTCTGCTCCCACAGCCGAAGAGCCAGGGCAAAAAACTTGAGCTGTGCCTCTTCTGCAGAAAGTCAGCTTTGCAACGGTGCCATCCGCATTGCTGTCGCTCCTCCATTTCCCAACTCAAAGTCCATTACAATGGAACCTCTCTGGCACCCGTGCTGGGCTGCCCAGCATCCTAGGGAGTAGAGCACGAACGGTTGGCCTCTGCTCCCACAGCCGAAGAGCCAGGGCAAAAAACTTGAGCTGTGCCTCTTCTGCAGAAAGTCACCTTTGCAACAGTGCCATCCGCTTTGCTGTCGCTCTTCGATTTCCCAACTCAAAGTCCATTACAATGGAACCTCTTTGGCACCTGTGCTGGGCTGCCCAGCATCCCAGGGAGTAGAGCACGAACGGTTGGCCTCTGCTCCCACAGCCGAAGAGCCAGGGCAAAAAACTTGAGCTGTGCCTCTTCTGCAGAAAGTCAGCTTTGCAACGGTGCCATCCGCATTGCTGTCGCTCCTCCATTTCCCAACTCAAAGCCCATTACAATGGAACCTCTCTGGCACCCGTGCTGGGCTGCCCAGCCTCCCAGGGAGTAGAGCACGAACGGTTGGCCTCTGCTCCCACAGCCGATGAGCCAGGGCAAAAAACCTTTAGCTGTGCCTCTTCTGCAGAAAGTCAGCTTTGCAACGGTGCCATCCGCATTGCTGAGGTTCCTCGATTTCCCAACTCAAAGGCCATTACAATGGAACCTCTGTGGCACCCGTGCTGGGCTGCCCAGCATCCCAGGGAGTAGAGCACGAACGGTTAGCCTCTGCTCCCACAGCCGAAGAGCCAGGGCAAAAAACTTGAGCTGTGCCTCTTCTGCAGAAAGTCAGCTTTGCAACGGTGCCATCCGCATTGCTGTCGCTCCTCCATTTCCCAACTCAAAGTCCATTACAATGGAACCTCTTTGGCACCCGTGCTCGGCTGCCCAGCATCCCAGGGAGTAGAGCACGAACGGTTGGCCTCTGCTCCCACAGCCGATGAGCCAGGGCAAAAAAACTTGAGCTGTGCCTCTTATGCAGAAAGTCAGCTTTGCAACGGTGCCATACGCTTTGCTGTCGCTCCTCCATTTCCCAACTCAAAGTCCATTACAATGGAACCTCTGTGGCACCCGTGCTGGGCTGCCCAGCATCCCAGGGAGTAGAGCACGAACGGTTGGCCTCTGCTCCCACAGCCGAAGAGCCAGGGCAAAAAACTTGAGCTGTGCCTCTTCTGCAGAAAGTCAGCTTTGCAACGGTGCCATCCGCTTTGCTGTCGCTCCTCCATTTCCCAACTCAAAGTCCATTACAATGGAACCTCTTTGGCACCCGTGCTGGGCTGCCCAGCATCCCAGGGAGTAGAGCACGAACGGTTGGCCTCTGCTCCCACAGCCGAAGAGCCAGGGCAAAAAACTTGAGCTGTGCCTCTTCTGCAGAAAGTCAGCTTTGCAACGGTGCCATCCGCTTTGCTGTCGCTCTTCGATTTCCCAACTCAAAGGCCATTACAATGGAACCTCTGTGGCACCCGTGCTGGGCTGCCCAGCATCCCAGGGAGTAGAGCACGAACGGTTAGCCTCTGCTCCCACAGCCGAAGAGCCAGGGCAAAAAACTTGAGCTGTGCCTCTTCTGCAGAAAGTCAGCTTTGCAACGGTGCCATCCGCATTGCTGTCGCTCCTCCATTTCCCAACTCAAAGTCCATTACAATGGAACCTCTTTGGCACCCGTGCTCGGCTGCCCAGCATCCCAGGGAGTAGAGCACGAACGGTTGGCCTCTGCTCCCACAGCCGATGAGCCAGGGCAAAAAAACTTGAGCTGTGCCTCTTCTGCAGAAAGTCAGCTTTGCAACGGTGCCATCCGCTTTGCTGTCGCTCCTCCATTTCCCAACTCAAAGTCCATTACAATGGAACCTCTCTGGCACCCGTGCTGGGCTGCCCAGCATCCCAGGGAGTAGAGCACGAACGGTTGGCCTCTGCTCCCACAGCCGAAGAGCCAGGGCAAAAAACTTGAGCTGTGCCTCTTCTGCAGAAAGTCACCTTTGTAACAGTGCCATCCGCTTTGCTGTCGCTCTTCGATTTCCCAACTGAAAGTCCATTACAATGGAACCTCTTTGGCGCCTGTGCTGGGCTGCCCAGCATCCCAGGCAGTAGAGCACGAACGGTTGACCTCTGCTCCCACAGCCGAAGAGCCAGGGCAAAAAACTTGAGCTGTGCCTCTTCTGCAGAAAGTCAGCTTTGCAACGGTGCCATCCGCATTGCTGAGGTTCCTCGATTTCCCAACTCAAAGTCCATTACAATGGAAACTCTTTGGCACCCGTGCTCGGCTGCCCAGCATCCCAGGCAGTAGAGCACGAACGGTTGGCCTCTGCTCCCACAGCCAAAGAGCCAGGGCAAAAAACTTGAGCTGTGCCTCTTCTGCAGAAAGTCAGCTTTGCAACGGTGCCATCCGCTTTGCTGTCGCTCCTCCATTTCCCAACTCAAAGTCCATTACAATGGAACCTCTGTGGCACCCGTGCTGGGCTGCCCAGCATCCCAGGGAGTAGAGCACGAACGGTTGGCCTCTGCTCCCACAGCCGAAGAGCCAGGGCAAAAAACTTGAGCTGTGTCTCTTCTGCAGAAAGTCAGCTTTGCAACGGTGCCATCCGCTTTGCTGTCGCTCCTCCATTTCCCAACTCAAAGTCCATTACAATGGAACCTCTGTGGCACCCGTGCTGGGCTGCCCAGCATCCCGGGGAGTAGAGCACGAATGGTTGGCCTCTGCTCCCACAGCCGAAGAGCCAGGGCAAAAAACTTGAGCTGTGCCTCTTCTGCAGAAAGTCACCTTTGTAACAGTGCCATCCGCTTTGCTGTCGCTCTTCGATTTCCCAACTGAAAGGCCATTACAATGGAACCTCTGTGGCACCCGTGCTGGGCTGCCCAGCATCCCAGGCAGTAGAGCACGAACGGTTGACCTCTGCTCCCACAGCCGAAGAGCCAGGGCAAAAAACTTGAGCTGTGCCTCTTCTGCAGAAAGTCAGCTTTGCAACGGTGCCATCCGCATTGCTGAGGTTCCTCGATTTCCCAACTCAAAGGCCATTACAATGGAACCTCTGTGGCACCCGTGCTGGGCTGCCCAGCATCCCAGGGAGTAGAGCACGAACGGTTAGCCTCTGCTCCCACAGCCGAAGAGCCAGGGCAAAAAACTTGAGCTGTGCCTCTTCTGCAGAAAGTCAGCTTTGCAACGGTGCCATCCGCATTGCTGTCGCTCCTCCATTTCCCAACTCAAAGTCCATTACAATGGAACCTCTTTGGCACCCGTGCTCGGCTGCCCAGCATCCCAGGGAGTAGAGCACGAACGGTTGGCCTCTGCTCCCACAGCCGAAGAGCCAGGGCAAAAAACTGGAGCTGTGCCTCTTCTGCAGAAAGTCAGCTTTGCAACGGTGCCATCCGCTTTGCTGTCGCTCCTCCATTTCCCAACTCAAAGTCCATTACAATGGAACCTCTTTGGCACCTGTGCTGGGCTGCCCAGCATCCCGGGGAGTAGAGCACGAACGGTTGACCTCTGCTCCCACAGCCGATGAGCCAGGGCAAAAATCTTGAGCTGTGCCTCTTCTGCAGAAAGTCAGCTTTGCAACGGTGCCATCCGCTTTGCTGTCGCTCCTCCATTTCCCAACTCAAAGGCCATTACAATGGAACCTCTCTGGCACCCGTGCTGGGCTGCCCAGCATCCCAGGGAGTAGAGCACGAACGGTTGGCCTCTGCTCCCACAGCCGAAGAGCCAGGGCAAAAAACTTGAGCTGTGTCTCTTCTGCAGAAAGTCAGCTTTGCAACGGTGCCATCCGCATTGCTGTCGCTCCTCCATTTCCCAACTCAAAGTCCATTACAATGGAACCTCTTTGGCACCCGTGCTGGGCTGCCCAGCATCCCAGGGAGTAGAGCACGAACGGTTGGCCTCTGCTCCCACAGCCGATGAGCCAGGGCAAAAAACTTGAGCTGTGCCTCTTCTGCAGAAAGTCAGCTTTGCAACGGTGCCATCCGCTTTGCTGTCGCTCCTCCATTTCCCAACTCAAAGGCCATTACAATGGAACCTCTCTGGCACCCGTGCTCGGCTGCCCAGCATCCCAGGGAGTAGAGCACGAACGGTTGGCCTCTGCTCCCACAGCCGAAGAGCCAGGGCAAAAAACTGGAGCTGTGCCTCTTCTGCAGAAAGTCAGCTTTGCAACGGTGCCATCCGCATTGCTGTCGCTCCTCCATTTCCCAACTCAAAGTCCATTACAATGGAACCTCTTTGGCACCCGTGCTGGGCTGCCCAGCATCCCAGGCAGTAGAGCACGAACGGTTGGCCTCTGCTCCCACAGCCGATGAGCCAGGGCAAAAAACTTGAGCTGTGCCTCTTCTGCAGAAAGTCAGCTTTGCAACGGTGCCATACGCTTTGCTGTCGCTCCTCAATTTCCCAACTCAAAGGCCATTACAATGGAACCTCTTTGGCACCCGTGCTGGGCTGCCCAGCATCCCAGGGAGTAGAGCACGAACGGTTGGCCTCTGCTCCCACAGCCGAAGAGCCAGGGCAAAAAACTTGAGCTGTGCCTCTTCTGCAGAAAGTCAGCTTTGCAACGGTGCCATACGCTTTGCTGTCGCTCCTCGATTTCCCAACTCAAAGCCCATTACAATGGAACCTCTTTGGCACCGTGCTCGGCTGCCCAGCATCCCAGGCAGTAGAGCACGAACGGTTGGCCTCTGCTCCCACAGCCGATGAGCCAGGGCAAAAAACTTGAGCTGTGCCTCTTCTGCAGAAAGTCACCTGTGCAACGGTGCCATCCGCATTGCTGATGTTCCTCGATTTCCCAACTCAAAGTCCATTACAATGGAACCTCTGTGGCACCCGTGCTGGGCTGCACAGCATCCCAGGCAGTAGAGCACGAACGGTTGGCCTCTGCTCCCACAGCCGAAGAGCCAGGGCAAAAAACTTGAGCTTTGCCTCTTATGCAGAAAGTCACCTTTGCAACGGTGCCATCCGCTTTGCTGTCGCTCTTCGATTTCCCAACTCAAAGTCCATTACAATGGAACCTCTTTGGCGCCTGTGCTCGGCTGCCCAGCATCCCAGGCAGTAGAGCACGAACGGTTGGCCTCTGCTCCCACAGCCGATGAGCCAGGGCAAAAAACTTGAGCTGTGCCTCTTCTGCAGAAAGTCAGCTTTGCAACGGTGCCTTACGCTTTGCTGTCGCTCCTCCATTTCCCAACTCAAAGGCCATTACAATGGAACCTCTGTGGCACCCGTGCTGGGCTGCCCAGCATCCCAGGGAGTAGAGCACGAACGGTTGGCCTCTGATCCCACAGCCGAAGAGCCAGGGCAAAAAACTTGAGCTGTGCCTCTTCTGCAGAAAGTCACCTTTGCAACAGTGCCATCCGCTTTGCTGTCGCTCTTCGATTTCCCAACTGAAAGTCCATTACAATGGAACCTCTTTGGCGCCTGTGCTGGGCTGCCCAGCATCCCAGGGAGTAGAGCACGAACGGTTGGCCTCTGCTCCCACAGCCGAAGAGCCAGGGCAAAAAACTTGAGCTGTGCCTCTTCTGCAGAAAGTCAGCTTTGCAACGGTGCCATCCGCATTGCTGTCGCTCCTCCATTTCCCAACTCAAAGTCCATTACAATGGAACCTCTCTGGCACCCGTGCTGGGCTGCCCAGCATCCCAGGGAGTAGAGCACGAACGGTTGGCCTCTGCTCCCACAGCCGAAGAGCCAGGGCAAAAAACTTGAGCTGTGCCTCTTCTGCAGAAAGTCACCTTTGCAACAGTGCCATCCGCTTTGCTGTCGCTCTTCGATTTCCCAACTCAAAGTCCATTACAATGGAACCTCTTTGGCACCTGTGCTGGGCTGCCCAGCATCCCAGGGAGTAGAGCACGAACGGTTGGCCTCTGCTCCCACAGCCGAAGAGCCAGGGCAAAAAACTTGAGCTGTGCCTCTTCTGCAGAAAGTCAGCTTTGCAACGGTGCCATCCGCTTTGCTGTCGCTCCTCCATTCCCCAACTCAAAGCCCATTACAATGGAACCTCTCTGGCACCTGTGCTCGGCTGCCCAGCCTCCCAGGGAGTAGAGCACGAACGGTTGGCCTCTGCTCCCACAGCCGATGAGCCAGGGCAAAAAACTGGAGCTGTGCCTCTTCTGCAGAAAGTCAGCTTTGCAACGGTGCCATCCGCATTGCTGAGGTTCCTCGATTTCCCAACTCAAAGGCCATTACAATGGAACCTCTGTGGCACCCGTGCTGGGCTGCCCAGCATCCCAGGGAGTAGAGCACGAACGGTTAGCCTCTGCTCCCACAGCCGAAGAGCCAGGGCAAAAAACTTGAGCTGTGCCTCTTCTGCAGAAAGTCAGCTTTGCAACGGTGCCATCCGCATTGCTGTCGCTCCTCCATTTCCCAACTCAAAGTCCATTACAATGGAACCTCTTTGGCACCCGTGCTCGGCTGCCCAGCATCCCAGGGAGTAGAGCACGAACGGTTGGCCTCTGCTCCCACAGCCGATGAGCCAGGGCAAAAAAACTTGAGCTGTGCCTCTTCTGCAGAAAGTCAGCTTTGCAACGGTGCCATCCGCTTTGCTGTCGCTCCTCCATTTCCCAACTCAAAGCCCATTACAATGGAACCTCTCTGGCACCCGTGCTGGGCTGCCCAGCATCCCAGGGAGTAGAGCACGAACGGTTGGCCTCTGCTCCCACAGCCGATGAGCCAGGGCAAAAAACTTGAGCTGTGCCTCTTCTGCAGAAAGTCAGCTTTGCAACGGTGCCTTACGCTTTGCTGTCGCTCCTCCATTTCCCAACTCAAAGGCCATTACAATGGAACCTCTGTGGCACCCGTGCTGGGCTGCCCAGCATCCCAGGGAGTAGAGCACGAACGGTTGGCCTCTGATCGCACAGCCGAAGAGCCAGGGCAAAAAACTTGAGCTGTGCCTCTTCTGCAGAAAGTCACCTTTGCAACAGTGCCATCCGCTTTGCTGTCGCTCTTCGATTTCCCAACTGAAAGTCCATTACAATGGAACCTCTTTGGCGCCTGTGCTGGGCTGCCCAGCATCCCAGGGAGTAGAGCACGAACGGTTGGCCTCTGCTCCCACAGCCGAAGAGCCAGGGCAAAAAACTTGAGCTGTGCCTCTTCTGCAGAAAGTCAGCTTTGCAACGGTGCCATCCGCATTGCTGTCGCTCCTCCATTTCCCAACTCAAAGTCCATTACAATGGAACCTCTCTGGCACCAGTGCTGGGCTGCCCAGCATCCCAGGGAGTAGAGCACGAACGGTTGGCCTCTGCTCCCACAGCCGAAGAGCCAGGGCAAAAAACTTGAGCTGTGCCTCTTCTGCAGAAAGTCACCTTTGCAACAGTGCCATCCGCTTTGCTGTCGCTCTTCGATTTCCCAACTCAAAGTCCATTACAATGGAACCTCTTTGGCACCTGTGCTGGGCTGCCCAGCATCCCAGGGAGTAGAGCACGAACGGTTGGCCTCTGCTCCCACAGCCGAAGAGCCAGGGCAAAAAACTGGAGCTGTGCCTCTTCTGCAGAAAGTCAGCTTTGCAACGGTGCCATCCGCTTTGCTGTCGCTCCTCCATTCCCCAACTCAAAGCCCATTACAATGGAACCTCTCTGGCACCTGTGCTCGGCTGCCCAGCCTCCCAGGGAGTAGAGCACGAACGGTTGGCCTCTGCTCCCACAGCCGATGAGCCAGGGCAAAAAACCTTTAGCTGTGCCTCTTCTGCAGAAAGTCAGCTTTGCAACGGTGCCATCCGCATTGCTGAGGTTCCTCGATTTCCCAACTCAAAGGCCATTACAATGGAACCTCTGTGGCACCCGTGCTGGGCTGCCCAGCATCCCAGGGAGTAGAGCACGAACGGTTAGCCTCTGCTCCCACAGCCGAAGAGCCAGGGCAAAAAACTTGAGCTGTGCCTCTTCTGCAGAAAGTCAGCTTTGCAACGGTGCCATCCGCATTGCTGTCGCTCCTCCATTTCCCAACTCAAAGTCCATTACAATGGAACCTCTTTGGCACCCGTGCTCGGCTGCCCAGCATCCCAGGGAGTAGAGCACGAACGGTTGGCCTCTGCTCCCACAGCCGATGAGCCAGGGCAAAAAAACTTGAGCTGTGCCTCTTCTGCAGAAAGTCAGCTTTGCAACGGTGCCATCCGCTTTGCTGTCGCTCCTCCATTTCCCAACTCAAAGTCCATTACAATGGAACCTCTCTGGCACCCGTGCTGGGCTGCCCAGCATCCCAGGGAGTAGAGCACGAACGGTTGGCCTCTGCTCCCACAGCCGAAGAGCCAGGGCAAAAAACTTGAGCTGTGCCTCTTCTGCAGAAAGTCAGCTTTGCAACGGTGCCATCCGCTTTGCTGTCGCTCCTCCATTTCCCAACTCAAAGTCCATTACAATGGAACCTCTCTGGCACCTGTGCTGGGCTGCCCAGCATCCCGGGGAGTAGAGCACGAACGGTTGACCTCTGCTCCCACAGCCGATGAGCCAGGGCAAAAATCTTGAGCTGTGCCTCTTCTGCAGAAAGTCACCTTTGCAACAGTGCCATCCGCTTTGCTGTCGCTCTTCGATTTCCCAACTGAAAGTCCATTACAATGGAACCTCTTTGGCGCCTGTGCTGGGCTGCCCAGCATCCCAGGGAGTAGAGCACGAACGGTTGGCCTCTGCTCCCACAGCCGAAGAGCCAGGGCAAAAAACTTGAGCTGTGCCTCTTCTGCAGAAAGTCAGCTTTGCAACGGTGCCATCCGCATTGCTGAGGTTCCTCGATTTCCCAACTCAAAGTCCATTACAATGGAAACTCTTTGGCACCCGTGCTGGGCTGCCCAGCATCCCAGGCAGTGGAGCACGAACGGTTGGCCTCTGCTCCCACAGCCGAAGAGCCAGGTCAAAAAACTGGAGCTGTGCCTCTTGTGCAGAAAGTCAGCTTTGCAACGGTTCCATCAGCATTGCTGTCGCTCCTCCATTTCCCAACTCAAAGTCCATTACAATGGAACCTCTCTGGCACCCGTGCTGGGCTGCCCAGCATCCCAGGGAGTAGAGCACGAACGGTTGGCCTCTGCTCCCACAGCCGAAGAGCCAGGGCAAAAAACTGGAGCTGTGTCTCTTCTGCAGAAAGTCAGCTTTGCAACGGTGCCATCCGCTTTGCTGTCGCTCCTCCATTTCCCAACTCAAAGTCCATTACAATGGAACCTCTCTGGCACCCGTGCTGGGCTGCCCAGCATCCCAGGGAGCAGAGCACGAACGGTTGGCCTCTGCTCCCACAGCCGATGAGCCAGGGCAAAAAACTTGAGCTGTGCCTCTTCTGCAGAAAGTCACCTTTGCAACAGTGCCATCCGCTTTGCTGTCGCTCTTCGATTTCCCAACTCAAAGTCCATTACAATGGAACCTCTTTGGCACCCGTGCTGGGCTGCCCAGCATCCCGGGGAGTAGAGCACGAACGGTTGGCCTCTGCTCCCACAGCCGAAGAGTCAGGGCAAAAAACTTGAGCTGTGCCTCTTCTGCAGAAAGTCAGCTTTGCAACGGTGCCATCCGCATTGCTGAGGTTCCTCGATTTCCCAACTCAAAGGCCATTACAATGGAACCTCTTTGGCACCCGTGCTCGGCTGCCCAGCATCCCAGGCAGTAGAGCACGAACGGTTGGCCTCTGCTCCTACAGCCGAAGAGCCAGGGCAAAAAACTTGAGCTGTGTCTCTTCTGCAGAAAGTCACCTTTGCAACGGTGCCATCCGCTTTGCTGTCGCTCCTCCATTTCCAACTCAAAGTCCATTACAATGGAACCTCTGTGGCACCCGTGCGGGGCTGCCCAGCATCCCAGGCAGTAGAGCACGAACGGTTGGCCTCTGCTCCCACAGCCGATGAGCCAGGGCAAAAATCTTGAGCTGTGCCTCTTCTGCAGAAAGTCACCTTTGCAACGGTGCCATCCGCTTTGCTGTCGCTCTTCGATTTCCCAACTCAAAGTCCATTACAATGGAACCTCTCTGGCACCCGTGCTGGGCTGCCCAGCATCCCAGGGAGTAGAGCATGAACGGTTGGCCTCTGCTCCCACAGCCGATGAGCCAGGGCAAAAAACTTGAGCTGTGCCTCTTCTGCAGAAAGTCAGCTTTGCAACGGTGCCATCCGCTTTGCTGTCGCTCCTCCATTTCCCAACTCAAAGTCCATTACAATGCAACCTCTTTGGCATCCGGGCTGGGCTGCCCAGCATCCCAGGGAGTAGAGCACGAACGGTTGGCCTCTGCTCCCACAGCCGAAGAGCCAGGGCAAAAAACTTGAGCTGTGCCTCTTCTGCAGAATGTCAGCTTTGCAACGGTGCCATCCGCATTGCTGTTGCTCCTCGATTTCGCAACTCAAAGTCCATTACAATGGAACCTCTTTGGCACCCGTGCCCGGCTGCCCAGCATCCCAGGGAGTAGAGCACGAACGGTTGGCCTTTGCTCCCACAGCCGAAGAGCCAGGGCAAAAAGCTTGAACTGTGCCTCTTCTGCAGAAAGTCAGCTTTGCAACGGTGCCATCCGCATTGCTGTCGCTCCTCCGTTTCCCAACTCAAAGTCCATTACAATGGAACCTCTTTGGCACCCGTGCTCGGCTGCCCAGCATCACAGGGAGTAGAGCATGAACGGTTGGCCTCTGCTCCCACAGCCAAAGAGCCAGGGCAAAAAATTGGAGCTGTGCCTCTTCTGCAGAAAGTCAGCTTTGCAACGGTGCCATCCGCATTGCTGTCGCTCCTCCATTTCCCAACTCAAAGTCCATTACAATGCAACCTCTTTGTCACCCGTGCTGGGCTGCCCAGCATCCCGGGGAGTAGAGCACGAACGGTTGGCCTCTGCTCCCACAGCCGAAGAGCCAGGGCAAAAAACTGGAGCTGTGCCTCTTCTGCAGAAAGTCAGCTTTGCAACGGTGCCATCCGCATTGCTGTCGCTCCTCGATTTCCCAACTCAAAGGCCATTACAATGGAACCTCTGTGGCACCCGTGCTGGGCTGCCCAGCATCCCAGGCAGTAGAGCACGAACGGTTGGCCTCTGCTCCCACAGCCGATGAGCCAGGGCAAAAAACTTGAGCTGTGCCTCTTCTGCAGAAAGTCAGCTTTGCAACGGTGCCATCCGCATTGCTGTCGCTCCTCGATTTCCCAACTCAAAGTCCATTACAATGGAACCTCTGTGGCACCCGTGCTGGGCTGCCCAGCATCCCAGGCAGTAGAGCACGAACGGTTGGCCTCTGCTCCCACAGCCGATGAGCCAGGGCAAAAAACTTGAGCTGTGCCTCTTCTGCAGAAAGTCAGCTTTGCAACGGTGCCATCCGCTTTGCTGTCGCTCCTCCATTTCCCAACTCAAAGCCCATTACAATGGAACCTCTCTGGCACCCGTGCTGGGCTGCCCAGCATCACAGGGAGTAGAGCACGAACGGTTGGCCTCTGCTGCCACAGCCGATGAGCCAGGGCAAAAAACTTGAGCTGTGCCTCTTCTGCAGAAAGTCAGCTTTGCAACGGTGCCATCCGCATTGCTGAGGTTCCTCGATTTCCCAACTCAAAGTCCATTACAATGGAACCTCTGTGGCACCCGTGCTGGGCTGCCCAGCATCCCAGGGAGTAGAGCACGAACGGTTGGCCTCTGCTCCCACAGCCAAAGAGCCAGGGCAAAAAACTTGAGCTGTGCCTCTTCTGCAGAAAGTCAGCTTTGCAACGGTGCCATCCGCATTGCTGTCGCTCCTCCATTTCCCAACTCAAAGTCCATTACAATGGAACCTCTCTGGCACCCGTGCTGGGCTGCCCAGCATCCCGGGGAGTAGAGCACGAACGGTTGGCCTCTGCTCCCACAGCCGAAGAGCCAGGGCAAAAAACTTGAGCTGTGCCTCTTCTGCAGAAAGTCACCTTTGCAACGGTGCCATCCTCATTGCTGAGGATCCTCGATTTCCCATCTCAAAGTCCATTACAATGGAACCTTTTTGGCACCCGTGCTCGGCTGCCCAGCATCCCGAGGAGTAGAGCACGAACGGTTGGCCTCTGCTCCCACAGCCGAAGAGCCAGGGCCAAAAACTGGAGCTGTGCCTCTTCTGCAGAAAGTCAGCTTTGCAATGGTGCCATCCGCATTGCTGTCGCTCCTCCATTTCCCAACTCAAAGTCCATTACAATGGAACCTCTTTGGCACCCGTGCTGGGCTGCCCAGCATCCCAGGGAGTAGAGCACGAACGGTTGGCCTGTGCTCCCACAGCCGAAGAGCCAGGGCAAAAAACTTGAGCTGTGCCTCTTCTGCAGAAAGTCAGCTTTGCAACGGTGCCATCCGCTTTGCTGTCGCTCCTCCATTTCCCAACTCAAAGCCCATTACAATGGAACCTCTCTGGCACCCGTGCTGGGCTGCTCAGCATCCCAGGGAGTAGAGCACGAACGGTTGGCCTCTGCTCACACAGCCGATGAGCCAGGGCAAAAAACTTGAGCTGTGCCTCTTCTGCAGAAAGTCAGCTTTGCAACGGTGCCATCCGCATTGCTGAGGTTCCTCGATTTCCCAACTCAAAGGCCATTACAATGGAACCTCTGTGGCACCCGTGCTGGGCTGCCCAGCATCCCAGGGAGTAGAGCACGAACGGTTGGCCTCTGCTCCCACAGCCGAAGAGCCAGGGCAAAAAACTGGAGCTGTGCCTCTTCTGCAGAAAGTCAGCTTTGCAACGGTGCCATCCGCATTGCTGTCGCTCCTGCATTTCCCAACTCAAAGTCCATTACAATGGAACCTCTTTGGCACCCGTGCTCGGCTGCCCAGCATCCCAGGGAGTAGAGCACGAACGGTTGGCCTCTGCTCCTACAGCCGATGAGCCAGGGCAAAAAAACTTGAGCTGTGCCTCTTCTGCAGAAAGTCAGCTTTGCAACGGTGCCATCCGCATTGCTGTCGCTCCTCCATTTCCCAACTCAAAGTCCATTACAATGGAACCTCTGTGGCACCCGTGCTGGGCTGCCCAGCATCCCAGGGAGTAGAGCACGAACGGTTGGCCTCTGCTCCCACAGCCGAAGAGCCAGGGCAAAAAACTGGAGCTGTGGCTCTTCTGCAGAAAGTCAGCTTTGCAACGGTGCCATCCTCATTGCTGAGGATCCTCGATTTCCCAACTCAAAGTCCATTACAATGGAACCTCTTTGGCACCTGTGCTCGGCTGCCCAGCATCCCGAGTAGTAGAGCACGAACGGTTGGCCTCTGCTCCCACAGCCGAAGAGCCAGGGCAAAAAACTTGAGCTGTGCCTCTTCTGCAGAAAGTCAGCTTTGCAACGGTGCCATCCGCATTGCTGTCGCTCCTCGATTTCCCAACTCAAAGTCCATTACAATGGAACCTCTCTGGCACCCGTGCTGGGCTGCCCAGCATCCCAGGGAGTAGAGCACGAACGGTTGGCCTCTGCTCCCACAGCCGAAGAGCCAGGGCAAAAAACTTGAGCTGTGTCTCTTCTGCAGAAAGTCAGCTTTGCAACGGTGCCATCCGCTTTGCTGTCGCTACTCCATTTCCCAACTCAAAGTCCATTACAATGGAACCTCTGTGGCACCCGTGCTGGGCTGTCCAGCATCCCAGGCAGTAGAGCACGAACGGTTGGCCTCTGCTCCCACAGCCGATGAGCTAGGGCAAAAATCTTGAGCTGTGCCTCTTCTGCAGAAAGTCAGCTTTGCAACGGTGCCATCCGCATTGCTGTCGCTCCTCCATTTCCCAACTCAAAGTCCATTACAATGCAACCTCTTTGGCATCCGGGCTGGGCTGCCCAGCCTCCCAGGGAGTAGAGCACGAACGGTTGGCCTCTGCTCCCACAGCCAAAGAGCCAGGGCAAAAAACTTGAGCTGTGCCTCTTCTGCAGAATGTCAGCTTTGCAACGGTGCCACCCGCATTGCTGTTGCTCCTCGATTTCGCAACTCAAAGTCCATTACAATGGAACCTCTTTGGCACCCGTGCCCGGCTGCCCAGCATCCCAGGGAGTAGAGCACGAACGGTTGGCCTTTGCTCCCACAGCCGAAGAGCCAGGGCAAAAAGCTTGAACTGTGCCTCTTCTGCAGAAAGTCACCTTTGCAACGGTGCCATCCGCATTGCTGTCGCTCCTCCGTTTCCCAACTCAAAGTCCATTACAATGGAACCTCTTTGGCACCCGTGCTCGGCTGCCCAGCATCACAGGGAGTAGAGCATGAACGGTTGGCCTCTGCTCCCACAGCCAAAGAGCCAGGGCAAAAAATTGGAGCTGTGCCTCTTCTGCAGAAAGTCAGCTTTGCAACGGTGCCATCCGCATTGCTGTCGCTCCTCCATTTCCCAACTCAAAGTCCATTACAATGGAACCACTTTGTCACCCGTGCTGGGCTGCCCAGCATCCCAGGGAGTAGAGCACGAACGGTTGGCCTCTGCTCCCACAGCCGAAGAGCCAGGGCAAAAAACTGGAGCTGTGCCTCTTCTGCAGAAAGTCAGCTTTGCAACGGTGCCATCCGCATTGCTGAGGTTCCTCGATTTCCCAACTCAAAGGCCATTACAATGGAACCTCTGTGGCACCCGTGCTGGGCTGCCCAGCATCCCAGGGAGTAGAGCACGAACGGTTGGCCTCTGCTCCCACAGCCGAAGAGCCAGGGCAAAAAACTTGAGCTGTGCCTCTTCTGCAGAAAGTCAGCTTTGCAACGGTGCCATCCGCATTGCTGTCGCTCCTCGATTTCCCAACTCAAAGTCCATTACAATGGAACATCTGTGGCACCCGTGCTGGGCTGCCCAGCATCCCAGGCAGTAGAGCACGAACGGTTGGCCTCTGCTCCCACAGCCGATGAGCCAGGGCAAAAAACTTGAGCTGTGCCTCTTCTGCAGAAAGTCAGCTTTGCAACGGTGCCATCCGCTTTGCTGTCGCTCCTCCATTTCCCAACTCAAAGTCCATTACAATGGAACCTCTCTGGCACCCGTGCTGGGCTGCCCAGCATCCCAGGGAGTAGAGCACGAACGGTTGGCCTCTGCTCCCACAGCCGATGAGCCAGGGCAAAAAACTTGAGCTGTGCCTCTTCTGCAGAAAGTCAGCTTTGCAACGGTGCCATCCGCATTGCTGAGGTTCCTCGATTTCCCAACTCAAAGGCCATTACAATGGAACCTCTGTGGCACCCGTGCTGGGCTGCCCAGCATCCCAGGGAGTAGAGCACGAACGGTTGGCCTCTGCTCCCACAGCCGAAGAGCCAGGGCAAAAAACTTGAGCTGTGCCTCTTCTGCAGAAAGTCAGCTTTGCAACGGTGCCATCCGCATTGCTGTCGCTCCTCCATTTCCCAACTCAAAGTCCATTACAATGGAACCTCTCTGGCACCCGTGCTGGGCTGCCCAGCATCCCAGGGAGTAGAGCACGAACGGTTGGCCTCTGCTCCCACAGCCGATGAGCCAGGGCAAAAAAACTTGAGCTGTGCCTCTTCTGCAGAAAGTCAGCTTTGCAACGGTGCCATCCGCATTGCTGTCGCTCCTCCATTTCCCAACTCAAAGTCCATTACAATGGAACCTCTGTGGCACCCGTGCTGGGCTGCCCAGCATCCCAGGGAGTAGAGCACAAACGGTTGGCCTCTGCTCCCACAGCCGAAGAGCCAGGGCAAAAAACTTGAGCTGTGCCTCTTCTGCAGAAAGTCAGCTTTGCAACGGTGCCATCCTCATTGCTGAGGATCCTCGATTTCCCATCTCAAAGTCCATTACAATGGAACCTTTTTGGCACCCGTGCTCGGCTGCCCAGCATCCCGAGGAGTAGAGCACGAACGGTTGGCCTCTGCTCCCACAGCCGAAGAGCCAGGGCAAAAAACTGGAGCTGTGCCTCTTCTGCAGAAAGTCAGCTTTGCAATGGTGCCATCCGCATTGCTGTCGCTCCTCCATTTCCCAACTCAAAGTCCATTACAATGGAACCTCTTTGGCACCTGTGCTGGGCTGCCCAGCATCCCAGGGAGTAGAGCACGAACGGTTGGCCTCTGCTCCCACAGCCGAAGAGCCAGGGCAAAAAACTTGAGCTGTGCCTCTTCTGCAGAAAGTCAGCTTTGCAACGGTGCCATCCGCTTTGCTGTCGCTCCTCCATTTCCCAACTCAAAGCCCATTACAATGGAACCTCTCTGGCACCCGTGCTGGGCTGCTCAGCATCCCAGGGAGTAGAGCACGAACGGTTGGCCTCTGCTCCCACAGCCGATGAGCTAGGGCAAAAATCTTGAGCTGTGCCTCTTCTGCAGAAAGTCAGCTTTGCAACGGTGCCATCCGCATTGCTGTCGCTCCTCCATTTCCCAACTCAAAGTCCATTACAATGGAACCTCTGTGGCACCCGTGCTGGGCTGCCCAGCATCCCAGGGAGTAGAGCACGAACGGTTGGCCTCTGCTCCCACAGCCGAAGAGCCAGGGCAAAAAACTGGAGCTGTGCCTCTTCTGCAGAAAGTCAGCTTTGCAACGGTGCCATCCTCATTGCTGAGGATCCTCGATTTCCCAACTCAAAGTCCATTACAATGGAACCTCTTTGGCACCTGTGCTCGGCTGCCCAGCATCCCGAGGAGTAGAGCACGAACGGTTGGCCTCTGCTCCCACAGCCGAAGAGCCAGGGCAAAAAACTTGAGCTGTGCCTCTTCTGCAGAAAGTCAGCTTTGCAACGGTGCCATCCGCATTGCTGTCGCTCCTCCATTTCCCAACTCAAAGTCCATTACAATGCAACCTCTTTGGCATCCGGGCTGGGCTGCCCAGCCTCCCAGGGAGTAGAGCACGAACGGTTGGCCTCTGCTCCCACAGCCAAAGAGCCAGGGCAAAAAACTTGAGCTGTGCCTCTTCTGCAGAATGTCAGCTTTGCAACGGTGCCACCCGCATTGCTGTTGCTCCTCGATTTCGCAACTCAAAGTCCATTACAATGGAACCTCTTTGGCACCCGTGCCCGGCTGCCCAGCATCCCAGGGAGTAGAGCACGAACGGTTGGCCTTTGCTCCCACAGCCGAAGAGCCAGGGCAAAAAGCTTGAACTGTGCCTCTTCTGCAGAAAGTCACCTTTGCAACGGTGCCATCCGCATTGCTGTCGCTCCTCCGTTTCCCAACTCAAAGTCCATTACAATGGAACCTCTTTGGCACCCGTGCTCGGCTGCCCAGCATCACAGGGAGTAGAGCATGAACGGTTGGCCTCTGCTCCCACAGCCAAAGAGCCAGGGCAAAAAATTGGAGCTGTGCCTCTTCTGCAGAAAGTCAGCTTTGCAACGGTGCCATCCGCATTGCTGTCGCTCCTCCATTTCCCAACTCAAAGTCCATTACAATGGAACCACTTTGTCACCCGTGCTGGGCTGCCCAGCATCCCAGGGAGTAGAGCACGAACGGTTGGCCTCTGCTCCCACAGCCGAAGAGCCAGGGCAAAAAACTGGAGCTGTGCCTCTTCTGCAGAAAGTCAGCTTTGCAACGGTGCCATCCGCATTGCTGAGGTTCCTCGATTTCCCAACTCAAAGGCCATTACAATGGAACCTCTGTGGCACCCGTGCTGGGCTGCCCAGCATCCCAGGGAGTAGAGCACGAACGGTTGGCCTCTGCTCCCACAGCCGAAGAGCCAGGGCAAAAAACTTGAGCTGTGCCTCTTCTGCAGAAAGTCAGCTTTGCAACGGTGCCATCCGCATTGCTGTCGCTCCTCGATTTCCCAACTCAAAGTCCATTACAATGGAACATCTGTGGCACCCGTGCTGGGCTGCCCAGCATCCCAGGCAGTAGAGCACGAACGGTTGGCCTCTGCTCCCACAGCCGATGAGCCAGGGCAAAAAACTTGAGCTGTGCCTCTTCTGCAGAAAGTCAGCTTTGCAACGGTGCCATCCGCTTTGCTGTCGCTCCTCCATTTCCCAACTCAAAGTCCATTACAATGGAACCTCTCTGGCACCCGTGCTGGGCTGCCCAGCATCCCAGGGAGTAGAGCACGAACGGTTGGCCTCTGCTCCCACAGCCGATGAGCCAGGGCAAAAAACTTGAGCTGTGCCTCTTCTGCAGAAAGTCAGCTTTGCAACGGTGCCATCCGCATTGCTGAGGTTCCTCGATTTCCCAACTCAAAGGCCATTACAATGGAACCTCTGTGGCACCCGTGCTGGGCTGCCCAGCATCCCAGGGAGTAGAGCACGAACGGTTGGCCTCTGCTCCCACAGCCGAAGAGCCAGGGCAAAAAACTTGAGCTGTGCCTCTTCTGCAGAAAGTCAGCTTTGCAACGGTGCCATCCGCATTGCTGTCGCTCCTCCATTTCCCAACTCAAAGTCCATTACAATGGAACCTCTTTGGCACCCGTGCTGGGCTGCCCAGCATCCCAGGGAGTAGAGCACGAACGGTTGGCCTCTGCTCCCACAGCCGATGAGCCAGGGCAAAAAAACTTGAGCTGTGCCTCTTCTGCAGAAAGTCAGCTTTGCAACGGTGCCATCCGCATTGCTGTCGCTCCTCCATTTCCCAACTCAAAGTCCATTACAATGGAACCTCTGTGGCACCCGTGCTGGGCTGCCCAGCATCCCAGGGAGTAGAGCACGAACGGTTGGCCTCTGCTCCCACAGCCGAAGAGCCAGGGCAAAAAACTTGAGCTGTGCCTCTTCTGCAGAAAGTCAGCTTTGCAACGGTGCCATCCTCATTGCTGAGGATCCTCGATTTCCCATCTCAAAGTCCATTACAATGGAACCTTTTTGGCACCCGTGCTCGGCTGCCCAGCATCCCGAGGAGTAGAGCACGAACGGTTGGCCTCTGCTCCCACAGCCGAAGAGCCAGGGCAAAAAACTGGAGCTGTGCCTCTTCTGCAGAAAGTCAGCTTTGCAATGGTGCCATCCGCATTGCTGTCGCTCCTCCATTTCCCAACTCAAAGTCCATTACAATGGAACCTCTTTGGCACCCGTGCTGGGCTGCCCAGCATCCCAGGGAGTAGAGCACGAACGGTTGGCCTCTGCTCCCACAGCCGAAGAGCCAGGGCAAAAAACTTGAGCTGTGCCTCTTCTGCAGAAAGTCAGCTTTGCAACGGTGCCATCCGCTTTGCTGTCGCTCCTCCATTTCCCAACTCAAAGCCCATTACAATGGAACCTCTCTGGCACCCGTGCTGGGCTGCTCAGCATCCCAGGGAGTAGAGCACGAACGGTTGGCCTCTGCTCCCACAGCCGATGAGCTAGGGCAAAAATCTTGAGCTGTGCCTCTTCTGCAGAAAGTCAGCTTTGCAACGGTGCCATCCGCATTGCTGTCGCTCCTCCATTTCCCAACTCAAAGTCCATTACAATGGAACCTCTGTGGCACCCGTGCTGGGCTGCCCAGCATCCCAGGGAGTAGAGCACGAACGGTTGGCCTCTGCTCCCACAGCCGAAGAGCCAGGGCAAAAAACTGGAGCTGTGCCTCTTCTGCAGAAAGTCAGCTTTGCAACGGTGCCATCCTCATTGCTGAGGATCCTCGATTTCCCAACTCAAAGTCCATTACAATGGAACCTCTTTGGCACCTGTGCTCGGCTGCCCAGCATCCCGAGGAGTAGAGCACGAACGGTTGGCCTCTGCTCCCACAGCCGAAGAGCCAGGGCAAAAAACTTGAGCTGTGCCTCTTCTGCAGAAAGTCAGCTTTGCAACGGTGCCATCCGCATTGCTGTCGCTCCTCGATTTCCCAACTCAAAGTCCATTACAATGGAACCTCTCTGGCACCCGTGCTGGGCTGCCCAGCATCCCAGGGAGTAGAGCACGAACGGTTGGCCTCTGCTCCCACAGCCGAAGAGCCAGGGCAAAAAACTTGAGCTGTGTCTCTTCTGCAGAAAGTCAGCTTTGCAACGGTGCCATCCGCTTTGCTGTCGCTCCTCCATTTCCCAACTCAAAGTCCATTACAATGGAACCTCTGTGGCACCCGTGCTGGGCTGCCCAGCATCCCGAGGAGTAGAGCACGAACGGTTGGCCTCTGCTCCCACAGCCGATGAGCCAGGGCAAAAATCTTGAGCTGTGCCTCTTCTGCAGAAAGTCACCTTTGCAACAGTGCCATCCGCATTGCTGTCGCTCTTCGATTTCCCAACTCAAAGTCCATTACAATGGAACATCTGTGGCACCCGTGCTGGGCTGCCCAGCATCCCGGGGAGTAGAGCACGAACGGTTGGCCTCTGCTCCCACAGCCGAAGAGTCAGGGCAAAAAACTGGAGCTGTGCCTCTTCTGCAGAAAGTCAGCTTTGCAACGGTGCCATCCGCATTGCTGAGGTTCCTCGATTTCCCAACTCAAAGGCCATTACAATGGAACCTCTTTGGCACCCGTGCTGGGCTGCCCAGCATCCCAGGGAGTAGAGCACGAACGGTTGGCCTCTGCTCCCACAGCCGATGAGCCAGGGCAAAAAAACTGGAGCTGTGCCTCTTCTGCAGAAAGTCAGCTTTGCAACGGTGCCATCCGCATTGCTGTCGCTCCTCCATTTCCCAACTCAAAGTCCATTACAATGGAACCTCTGTGGCACCCGTGCTGGGCTGCCCAGCATCCCAGGGAGTAGAGCACGAACGGTTGGCCTCTGCTCCCACAGCCGAAGAGCCAGGGCAAAAAACTTGAGCTGTGTCTCTTCTGCAGAAAGTCAGCTTTGCAACGGTGCCATCCTCATTGCTGAGGATCCTCGATTTCCCAACTCAAAGTCCATTACAATGGAACCTCTTTGGCACCTGTGCTCGGCTGCCCAGCATCCCGAGGAGTAGAGCACGAACGGTTGGCCTCTGCTCCCACAGCCGAAGAGCCAGGGCAAAAAACTGGAGCTGTGCCTCTTCTGCAGAAAGTCAGCTTTGCAATGGTGCCATCCGCATTGCTGTCGCTCCTCCATTTCCCAACTCAAAGTCCATTACAATGGAACCTCTTTGGCACCCGTGCTGGGCTGCCCAGCATCCCAGGGAGTAGAGCACGAACGGTTGGCCTCTGCTCCCACAGCCGAAGAGCCAGGGCAAAAAACTTGAGCTGTGCCTCTTCTGCAGAAAGTCAGCTTTGCAACGGTGCCATACGCTTTGCTGTCGCTCCTCCATTTCCCAACTCAAAGGCCATTACAATGGAACCTCTGTGGCACCCGTGCTGGGCTGCCCAGCATCCCAGGGAGTAGAGCACGAACGGTTGGCCTCTGCTCCCACAGCCGAAGAGCCAGGGCAAAAAACTTGAGCTGTGCCTCTTCTGCAGAAAGTCAGCTTTGCAACGGTGCCATCCGCTTTGCTGTCGCTCCTCGATTTCCCAACTCAAAGCCCATTACAATGGAACCTCTTTGGCACCGTGCTCGGCTGCCCAGCATCCCAGGGAGTAGAGCACGAACGGTTGGCCTCTGCTCCCACAGCCGATGAGCCAGGGCAAAAAACTTGAGCTGTGCCTCTTCTGCAGAAAGTCACCTGTGCAACGGTGCCATCCGCATTGCTGATGTTCCTCGATTTCCCAACTCAAAGGCCATTACAATGGAACCTCTGTGGCACCCGTGCTGGGCTGCCCAGCATCCCAGGGAGTAGAGCACGAACGGTTGGCCTCTGCTCCCACAGCCGATGAGCCAGGGCAAAAAACTTGAGCTTTGCCTCTTATGCAGAAAGTCACCTTTGCAACGGTGCCATCCGCTTTGCTGTCGCTCTTCGATTTCCCAACTCAAAGTCCATTACAATGTAACCTCTTTGGCGCCTGTGCTCGGCTGCCCAGCATCCCGGGGAGTAGAACACGAACGGTTGGCCTCTGCTCCCACAGCCGAAGAGCCAGGGCAAAAAACTTGAGCTGTGCCTCTTCTGCAGAAAGTCAGCTTTGCAACGGTGCCATCCGCATTGCTGAGATTCCTCGATTTCCCAACTCAAAGGCCATTACAATGGAACCTTTTGGCACATGTGCTCGGCTGCCCAGCATCCCAGGCAGTGGAGCACGAACGGTTGGCCTCTGCTCCCACAGCCGATGAGCCAGGGCAAAAAACTGGAGCTGTGCCTCTTCTGCAGAAAGTCAGCTTTGCAACGGTGCCATCCGCATTGCTGTCGCTCCTCCATTTCCCAACTCAAAGTCCATTACAATGGAACCTCTTTGGCACCCGTGCTGGGCTGCCCAGCATCCCAGGGAGTAGAGCACGAACGGTTGGCCTCTGCTCCCACAGCCGATGAGCCAGGGCAAAAAAACTTGAGCTGTGCCTCTTCTGCAGAAAGTCAGCTTTGCAACGGTGCCATCCGCATTGCTGTCGCTCCTCCATTTCCCAACTCAAAGTCCATTACAATGGAACCTCTGTGGCACACGTGCTGGGCTGCCCAGCATCCCAGGGAGTAGAGCACGAACGGTTGGCCTCTGCTCCCACAGCCGAAGAGCCAGGGCAAAAAACTTGAGCTGTGCCTCTTCTGCAGAAAGTCAGCTTTGCAACGGTGCCATCCTCATTGCTGAGGATCCTCGATTTCCCAACTCAAAGTCCATTACAATGGAACCTCTTTGGCACCTGTGCTCGGCTGCCCAGCATCCCAGGGAGTAGAGCACGAACGGTTGGCCTCTGCTCCCACAGCCGAAGAGCCAGGGCAAAAAACTGGAGCTATGCCTCTTCTGCAGAAAGTCAGCTTTGCAATGGTGCCATCCGCATTGCTGTCGCTCCTCCATTTCCCAACTCAAAGTCCATTACAATGGAACCTCTTTGGCACCCGTGCTGGGCTGCCCAGCATCCCAGGCAGTAGAGCACGAACGGTTGGCCTCTGCTCCCACAGCCGAAGAGCCAGGGCAAAAAACTTGAGCTGTGCCTCTTCTGCAGAAAGTCAGCTTTGCAACGGTGCCATCCGCATTGCTGTCGCTCCTCGATTTCCCAACTCAAAGTCCATTACAATGGAACATCTGTGGCACCCGTGCTGGGCTGCCCAGCATCCCAGGCAGTAGAGCACGAACGGTTGGCCTCTGCTCCCACAGCCGATGAGCCAGGGCAAAAAACTTGAGCTGTGCCTCTTCTGCAGAAAGTCAGCTTTGCAACGGTGCCATCCGCTTTGCTGTCGCTCCTCCATTTCCCAACTCAAAGTCCATTACAATGGAACCTCTCTGGCACCCGTGCTGGGCTGCCCAGCATCCCAGGGAGTAGAGCACGAACGGTTGGCCTCTGCTCCCACAGCCGATGAGCCAGGGCAAAAAACTTGAGCTGTGCCTCTTCTGCAGAAAGTCAGCTTTGCAACGGTGCCATCCGCATTGCTGAGGTTCCTCGATTTCCCAACTCAAAGGCCATTACAATGGAACCTCTGTGGCACCCGTGCTGGGCTGCCCAGCATCCCAGGGAGTAGAGCACGAACGGTTGGCCTCTGCTCCCACAGCCGAAGAGCCAGGGCAAAAAACTTGAGCTGTGCCTCTTCTGCAGAAAGTCAGCTTTGCAACGGTGCCATCCGCATTGCTGTCGCTCCTCCATTTCCCAACTCAAAGTCCATTACAATGGAACCTCTCTGGCACCCGTGCTGGGCTGCCCAGCATCCCAGGGAGTAGAGCACGAACGGTTGGCCTCTGCTCCCACAGCCGATGAGCCAGGGCAAAAAAACTTGAGCTGTGCCTCTTCTGCAGAAAGTCAGCTTTGCAACGGTGCCATCCGCATTGCTGTCGCTCCTCCATTTCCCAACTCAAAGTCCATTACAATGGAACCTCTGTGGCACCCGTGCTGGGCTGCCCAGCATCCCAGGGAGTAGAGCACGAACGGTTGGCCTCTGCTCCCACAGCCGAAGAGCCAGGGCAAAAAACTTGAGCTGTGCCTCTTCTGCAGAAAGTCAGCTTTGCAACGGTGCCATCCTCATTGCTGAGGATCCTCGATTTCCCATCTCAAAGTCCATTACAATGGAACCTTTTTGGCACCCGTGCTCGGCTGCCCAGCATCCCGAGGAGTAGAGCACGAACGGTTGGCCTCTGCTCCCACAGCCGAAGAGCCAGGGCAAAAAACTGGAGCTGTGCCTCTTCTGCAGAAAGTCAGCTTTGCAATGGTGCCATCCGCATTGCTGTCGCTCCTCCATTTCCCAACTCAAAGTCCATTACAATGGAACCTCTTTGGCACCTGTGCTGGGCTGCCCAGCATCCCAGGGAGTAGAGCACGAACGGTTGGCCTCTGCTCCCACAGCCGAAGAGCCAGGGCAAAAAACTTGAGCTGTGCCTCTTCTGCAGAAAGTCAGCTTTGCAACGGTGCCATCCGCTTTGCTGTCGCTCCTCCATTTCCCAACTCAAAGCCCATTACAATGGAACCTCTCTGGCACCCGTGCTGGGCTGCTCAGCATCCCAGGGAGTAGAGCACGAACGGTTGGCCTCTGCTCCCACAGCCGATGAGCTAGGGCAAAAATCTTGAGCTGTGCCTCTTCTGCAGAAAGTCAGCTTTGCAACGGTGCCATCCGCATTGCTGTCGCTCCTCCATTTCCCAACTCAAAGTCCATTACAATGGAACCTCTGTGGCACCCGTGCTGGGCTGCCCAGCATCCCAGGGAGTAGAGCACGAACGGTTGGCCTCTGCTCCCACAGCCGAAGAGCCAGGGCAAAAAACTTGAGCTGTGCCTCTTCTGCAGAAAGTCAGCTTTGCAACGGTGCCATCCGCTTTGCTGTCGCTCCTCCATTTCCCAACTCAAAGTCCATTACAATGGAACCTCTGTGGCACCCGTGCTGGGCTGCCCAGCATCCCGAGGAGTAGAGCACGAACGGTTGGCCTCTGCTCCCACAGCCGATGAGCCAGGGCAAAAATCTTGAGCTGTGCCTCTTCTGCAGAAAGTCACCTTTGCAACAGTGCCATCCGCTTTGCTGTCGCTCTTCGATTTCCCAACTCAAAGTCCATTACAATGGAACATCTGTGGCACCCGTGCTGGGCTGCCCAGCATCCCGGGGAGTAGAGCACGAACGGTTGGCCTCTGCTCCCACAGCCGAAGAGTCAGGGCAAAAAACTGGAGCTGTGCCTCTTCTGCAGAAAGTCAGCTTTGCAACGGTGCCATCCGCATTGCTGAGGTTCCTCGATTTCCCAACTCAAAGGCCATTACAATGGAACCTCTTTGGCACCCGTGCTGGGCTGCCCAGCATCCCAGGGAGTAGAGCACGAACGGTTGGCCTCTGCTCCCACAGCCGATGAGCCAGGGCAAAAAAACTGGAGCTGTGCCTCTTCTGCAGAAAGTCAGCTTTGCAACGGTGCCATCCGCATTGCTGTCGCTCCTCCATTTCCCAACTCAAAGTCCATTACAATGGAACCTCTGTGGCACCCGTGCTGGGCTGCCCAGCATCCCAGGGAGTAGAGCACGAACGGTTGGCCTCTGCTCCCACAGCCGAAGAGCCAGGGCAAAAAACTTGAGCTGTGTCTCTTCTGCAGAAAGTCAGCTTTGCAACGGTGCCATCCTCATTGCTGAGGATCCTCGATTTCCCAACTCAAAGTCCATTACAATGGAACCTCTTTGGCACCTGTGCTCGGCTGCCCAGCATCCCGAGGAGTAGAGCACGAACGGTTGGCCTCTGCTCCCACAGCCGAAGAGCCAGGGCAAAAAACTGGAGCTGTGCCTCTTCTGCAGAAAGTCAGCTTTGCAATGGTGCCATCCGCATTGCTGTCGCTCCTCCATTTCCCAACTCAAAGTCCATTACAATGGAACCTCTTTGGCACCCGTGCTGGGCTGCCCAGCATCCCAGGCAGTAGAGCACGAACGGTTGGCCTCTGCTCCCACAGCCGATGAGCCAGGGCAAAAAACTTGAGCTGTGCCTCTTCTGCAGAAAGTCAGCTTTGCAACGGTGCCATACGCTTTGCTGTCGCTCCTCCATTTCCCAACTCAAAGGCCATTACAATGGAACCTCTGTGGCACCCGTGCTGGGCTGCCCAGCATCCCAGGGAGTAGAGCACGAACGGTTGGCCTCTGCTCCCACAGCCGAAGAGCCAGGGCAAAAAACTTGAGCTGTGCCTCTTCTGCAGAAAGTCAGCTTTGCAACGGTGCCATCCGCTTTGCTGTCGCTCCTCGATTTCCCAACTCAAAGCCCATTACAATGGAACCTCTTTGGCACCGTGCTCGGCTGCCCAGCATCCCAGGCAGTAGAGCACGAACGGTTGGCCTCTGCTCCCACAGCCGATGAGCCAGGGCAAAAAACTTGAGCTGTGCCTCTTCTGCAGAAAGTCACCTGTGCAACGGTGCCATCCGCATTGCTGATGTTCCTCGATTTCCCAACTCAAAGGCCATTACAATGGAACCTCTGTGGCACCCGTGCTCGGCTGCCCAGCATCCCAGGCAGTAGAGCACGAACGGTTGGCCTCTGCTCCCACAGCCGATGAGCCAGGGCAAAAAACTTGAGCTTTGCCTCTTATGCAGAAAGTCAGCTTTGCAACGGTGCCATCCGCTTTGCTGTCGCTCTTCGATTTCCCAACTCAAAGTCCATTACAATGGAACCTCTTTGGCGCCTGTGCTCGGCTGCCCAGCATCCCGGGGAGTAGAACACGAACGGTTGGCCTCTGCTCCCACAGCCGAAGAGCCAGGGCAAAAAACTTGAGCTGTGCCTCTTCTGCAGAAAGTCAGCTTTGCAACGGTGCCATCCGCATTGCTGAGATTCCTCGATTTCCCAACTCAAAGGCCATTACAATGGAACCTTTTGGCACCCGTGCTCGGCTGCCCAGCATCCCAGGCAGTGGAGCACGAACGGTTGGCCTCTGCTCCCACAGCCGATGAGCCAGGGCAAAAAACTGGAGCTGTGCCTCTTCTGCAGAAAGTCAGCTTTGCAACGGTGCCATCCGCATTGCTGTCGCTCCTCCATTTCCCAACTCAAAGTCCATTACAATGGAACCTCTTTGGCACCCGTGCTGGGCTGCCCAGCATCCCAGGGAGTAGAGCACGAACGGTTGGCCTCTGCTCCCACAGCCGATGAGCCAGGGCAAAAAAACTTGAGCTGTGCCTCTTCTGCAGAAAGTCAGCTTTGCAACGGTGCCATCCGCATTGCTGTCGCTCCTCCATTTCCCAACTCAAAGTCCATTACAATGGAACCTCTGTGGCACACGTGCTGGGCTGCCCAGCATCCCAGGGAGTAGAGCACGAACGGTTGGCCTCTGCTCCCACAGCCGAAGAGCCAGGGCAAAAAACTTGAGCTGTGCCTCTTCTGCAGAAAGTCAGCTTTGCAACGGTGCCATCCTCATTGCTGAGGATCCTCGATTTCCCAACTCAAAGTCCATTACAATGGAACCTCTTTGGCACCTGTGCTCGGCTGCCCAGCATCCCAGGGAGTAGAGCACGAACGGTTGGCCTCTGCTCCCACAGCCGAAGAGCCAGGGCAAAAAACTGGAGCTATGCCACTTCTGCAGAAAGTCAGCTTTGCAATGGTGCCATCCGCATTGCTGTCGCTCCTCCATTTCCCAACTCAAAGTCCATTACAATGGAACCTCTTTGGCACTCGTGCTGGGCTGCCCAGCATCCCAGGCAGTAGAGCACGAACGGTTGGCCTCTGCTCCCACAGCCGATGAGCCAGGGCAAAAAACTTGAGCTGTGCCTCTTCTGCAGAAAGTCAGCTTTGCAACGGTGCCTTACGCTTTGCTGTCGCTCCTCCATTTCCCAACTCAAAGGCCATTACAATGGAACCTCTGTGGCACCCGTGCTGGGCTGCCCAGCATCCCAGGGAGTAGAGCACGAACGGTTGGCCTCTGATCCCACAGCCGAAGAGCCAGAGCAAAAAACTTGAGCTGTGCCTCTTCTGCAGAAAGTCACCTTTGCAACAGTGCCATCCGCTTTGCTGTCGCTCTTCGATTTCCCAACTCAAAGTCCATTACAATGGAACCTCTTTGGCGCCTGTGCTGGGCTGCCCAGCATCCCAGGGAGTAGAGCACGAACGGTTGGCCTCTGCTCCCACAGCCGATGAGCCAGGGCAAAAAAACTTGAGCTGTGCCTCTTCTGCAGAAAGTCAGCTTTGCAACGGTGCCATCCGCATTGCTGTCGCTCCTCCATTTCCCAACTCAAAGTCCATTACAATGGAACCTCTGTGGCACACGTGCTGGGCTGCCCAGCATCCCAGGGAGTAGAGCACGAACGGTTGGCCTCTGCTCCCACAGCCGAAGAGCCAGGGCAAAAAACTTGAGCTGTGCCTCTTCTGCAGAAAGTCAGCTTTGCAACGGTGCCATCCTCATTGCTGAGGATCCTCGATTTCCCAACTCAAAGTCCATTACAATGGAACCTCTTTGGCACCTGTGCTCGGCTGCCCAGCATCCCGAGGAGTAGAGCACGAACGGTTGGCCTCTGCTCCCACAGCCGAAGAGCCAGGGCAAAAAACTTGAGCTGTGCCTCTTCTGCAGAAAGTCAGCTTTGCAACGGTGCCATCCGCTTTGCTGTCGCTCCTCCATTTCCCAACTCAAAGCCCATTACAATGGAACCTCTCTGGCACCCGTGCTGGGCTGCCCAGCCTCCCAGGGAGTAGAGCACGAACGGTTGGCCTCTGCTCCCACAGCCGATGAGCCAGGGCAAAAAACCTTTAGCTGTGCCTCTTCTGCAGAAAGTCAGCTTTGCAACGGTGCCATCCGCATTGCTGAGGTTCCTCGATTTCCCAACTCAAAGGCCATTACAATGGAACCTCTGTGGCACCCGTGCTGGGCTGCCCAGCATCCCAGGCAGTAGAGCACGAACGGTTAGCCTCTGCTCCCACAGCCGAAGAGCCAGGGCAAAAAACTTGAGCTGTGCCTCTTCTGCAGAAAGTCAGCTTTGCAACGGTGCCATCCGCATTGCTGTCGCTCCTCCATTTCCCAACTCAAAGTCCATTACAATGGAACCTCTTTGGCACCCGTGCTCGGCTGCCCAGCATCCCAGGGAGTAGAGCACGAACGGTTGGCCTCTGCTGCCACAGCCGATGAGCCAGGGCAAAAAAACTTGAGCTGTGCCTCTTCTGCAGAAAGTCAGCTTTGCAACGGTGCCATCCGCTTTGCTGTCGCTCCTCCATTTCCCAACTCAAAGTCCATTACAATGGAACCTCTGTGGCACCCGTGCTGGGCTGCCCAGCATCCCAGGGAGTAGAGCACGAACGGTTGGCCTCTGCTCCCACAGCCGAAGAGCCAGGGCAAAAAACTTGAGCTGTGCCTCTTCTGCAGAAAGTCAGCTTTGCAACGGTGCCATCCGCTTTGCTGTCGCTCCTCCATTTCCCAACTCAAAGTCCATTACAATGGAACCTCTGTGGCACCTGTGCTGGGCTGCCCAGCATCCCGGGGAGTAGAGCACGAACGGTTGACCTCTGCTCCCACAGCCGATGAGCCAGGGCAAAAATCTTGAGCTGTGCCTCTTCTGCAGAAAGTCAGCTTTGCAACAGTGCCATCCGCTTTGCTGTCGCTCTTCGATTTCCCAACTGAAAGTCCATTACAATGGAACCTCTTTGGCGCCTGTGCTGGGCTGCCCAGCATCCCAGGGAGTAGAGCACGAACGGTTGGCCTCTGCTCCCACAGCCGAAGAGCCAGGGCAAAAAACTTGAGCTGTGCCTCTTCTGCAGAAAGTCAGCTTTGCAACGGTGCCATCCGCATTGCTGAGGTTCCTCGATTTCCCAACTCAAAGTCCATTACAATGGAAACTCTTTGGCACCCGTGCTGGGCTGCCCAGCATCCCAGGCAGTGGAGCACGAACGGTTGGCCTCTGCTCCCACAGCCGAAGAGCCAGGTCAAAAAACTGGAGCTGTGCCTCTTCTGCAGAAATTCATCTTTGCAACGGTGCCATCCGCTTTGCTGTCGCTCCTCCATTTCCCAACTCAAAGTCCATTACAATGGAACCTCTCTGGCACCCGTGCTGGGCTGCCCAGCATCCCAGGGAGTAGAGCACGAACGGTTGGCCTCTGCTCCCACAGCCGAAGAGCCAGGGCAAAAAACTTGAGCTGTGTCTCTTCTGCAGAAGTCAGCTTTGCAACGGTGCCATCCGCTTTGCTGTCGCTCCTCCATTTCCCAACTCAAAGTCCATTACAATGGAACCTCTCTGGCACCCGTGCTGGGCTGCCCAGCATCCCGGGGAGCAGAGCACGAACGGTTGGCCTCTGCTCCCACAGCCGATGAGCCAGGGCAAAAATCTTGAGCTGTGCCTCTTCTGCAGAAAGTCACCTTTGCAACAGTGCCATCCGCATTGCTGTCGCTCTTCGATTTCCCAACTCAAAGTCCATTACAATGGAACCTCTGTGGCACCCGTGCTGGGCTGCCCAGCATCCCGGGGAGTAGAGCACGAACGGTTGGCCTCTGCTCCCACAGCCGAAGAGTCAGGGCAAAAAACTTGAGCTGTGCCTCTTCTGCAGAAAGTCAGCTTTGCAACGGTGCCATCCGCATTGCTGAGGTTCCTCGATTTCCCAACTCAAAGGCCATTACAATGGAACCTCTTTGGCACCCGTGCTCGGCTGCCCAGCATCCCAGGCAGTAGAGCACGAACGGTTGGCCTCTGCTCCTACAGCCGAAGAGCCAGGGCAAAAAACTTGAGCTGTGTCTCTTCTGCAGAAAGTCAGCTTTGCAACGGTGCCATCCGCTTTGCTGTCGCTCCTCCATTTCCAACTCAAAGTCCATTACAATGGAACCTCTCTGGCACCCGTGCTGGGCTGCCCAGCATCCCAGGGAGTAGAGCACGAACGGTTGGCCTCTGCTCCCACAGCCAAAGAGCCAGGGCAAAAATCTTGAGCTGTGCCTCTTCTGCAGAAAGTCAGCTTTGCAACGGTGCCATCCGCTTTGCTGTCGCTCTTCGATTTCCCAACTCAAAGTCCATTACAATGGAACCTCTGTGGCACCCGTGCTGGGCTGCCCAGCATCCCGGGGGGTAGAGCACGAACGGTTGGCCTCTGCTCCCACAGCCGAAGAGCCAGGGCAAAAAACTTGAGCTGTGCCTCTTCTGCAGAAAGTCAGCTTTGCAACGGTGCCATCCGCATTGCTGTCGCTCCTCCATTTCCCAACTCAAAGTCCATTAAAATGGAACCTCTCTGGCACCCGTGCTCGGCTGCCCAGCATCCCAGGCAGTAGAGCACGAACGGTTGGCCTCTGCTCCTACAGCCGAAGAGCCAGGGCAAAAAACTTGAGCTGTGCCTCTTCTGCAGAAAGTCAGCTTTGCAACGGTGCCATCCACATTGCTGTCGCTCCTCCATTTCCCAACTCAAAGTCCATTACAATGGAACCTCTCTGGCACCCGTGCTGGGCTGCCCAGCATCCCAGGGAGTAGAGCACGAACGGTTGGCCTCTGCTCCCACAGCCGAAGAGCCAGGGCAAAAAACTTGAGCTGTGCCTCTTCTGCAGAAAGTCACCTTTGCAACAGTGCCATCCGCTTTGCTGTCGCTCTTCGATTTCCCAACTCAAAGTCCATTACAATGGAACCTCTTTGGCGCCTGTGCTGGGCTGCCCAGCATCCCAGGGAGTAGAGCACGAACGGTTGGCCTCTGCTCCCACAGCCGAAGAGCCAGGGCAAAAAACTTGAGCTGTGCCTCTTCTGCAGAAAGTCAGCTTTGCAACGGTGCCATCCGCATTGCTGTCGCTCCTCCATTTCCCAACTCAAAGTCCATTACAATGGAACCTCTGTGGCACCCGTGCTGGGCTGCCCAGCATCCCAGGGAGTAGAGCACGAACGGTTGGCCTCTGCTCCCACAGCCGAAGAGCCAGGGCAAAAAACTTGAGCTGTGCCTCTTCTGCAGAAAGTCAGCTTTGCAACGGTGCCATCCGCTTTGCTGTCGCTCCTCCATTTCCCAACTCAAAGCCCATTACAATGGAACCTCTTTGGCACCCGTGCTGGGCTGCCCAGCCTCCCAGGGAGTAGAGCACGAACGGTTGGCCTCTGCTCCCACAGCCGATGAGCCAGGGCAAAATACCTTTAGCTGTGCCTCTTCTGCAGAAAGTCAGCTTTGCAACGGTGCCATCCGCATTGCTGAGGTTCCTCGATTTCCCAACTCAAAGGCCATTACAATGGAACCTCTGTGGCACCCGTGCTGGGCTGCCCAGCATCCCAGGGAGTAGAGCACGAACGGTTAGCCTCTGCTCCCACAGCCGAAGAGCCAGGGCAAAAAACTGTAGCTGTGCCTCTTCTGCAGAAAGTCAGCTTTGCAACGGTGCCATCCGCATTGCTGTCGCTCCTCCATTTCCCAACTCAAAGTCCATTACAATGGAACCTCTTTGGCACCCGTGCTCGGCTGCCCAGCATCCCAGGGAGTAGAGCACGAACGGTTGGCCTCTGCTCCCACAGCCGATGAGCCAGGGCAAAAAAACTTGAGCTGTGCCTCTTCTGCAGAAAGTCAGCTTTGCAACGGTGCCATCCGCTTTGCTGTCGCTCCTCCATTTCCCAACTCAAAGTCCATTACAATGGAACCTCTGTGGCACCCGTGCTGGGCTGCCCAGCATCCCAGGGAGTAGAGCACGAACGGTTGGCCTCTGCTCCCACAGCCGAAGAGCCAGGGCAAAAAACTGGAGCTGTGCCTCTTCTGCAGAAAGTCAGCTTTGCAACGGTGCCATCCGCTTTGCTGTCGCTCCTCCATTTCCCAACTCAAAGTCCATTACAATGGAACCTCTGTGGCACCTGTGCTGGGTTGCCCAGCATCCCAGGCAGTAGAGCACGAACGGTTGACCTCTGCTCCCACAGCCGATGAGCCAGGGCAAAAATCTTGAGCTGTGCCTCTTCTGCAGAAAGTCACCTTTGCAACAGTGCCATCCGCTTTGCTGTCGCTCTTCGATTTCCCAACTGAAAGTCCATTACAATGGAACCTCTTTGGCGCCTGTGCTGGGCTGCCCAGCATCCCAGGGAGTAGAGCACGAACGGTTGGCCTCTGCTCCCACAGCCGAAGAGCCAGGGCAAAAAACTTGAGCTGTGCCTCTTCTGCAGAAAGTCAGCTTTGCAACGGTGCCATCCGCATTGCTGAGGTTCCTCGATTTCCCAACTCAAAGGCCATTACAATGGAAACTCTTTGGCACCCGTGCTGGGCTGCCCAGCATCCCAGGCAGTGGAGCACGAACGGTTGGCCTCTGCTCCCACAGCCGAAGAGCCAGGTCAAAAAACTGGAGCTGTGCCTCTTCTGCAGAAAGTCAGCTTTGCAACGGTGCCATCCGCTTTGCTGTCGCTCCTCCATTTCCCAACTCAAAGTCCATTACAATGGAACCTCTCTGGCACCCGTGCTGGGCTGCCCAGCATCCCAGGCAGTAGAGCACGAACGGTTGGCCTCTGCTCCCACAGCCGATGAGCCAGGGCAAAAAACTGGAGCTGTGTCTCTTCTGCAGAAGTCAGCTTTGCAACGGTGCCATCCGCTTTGCTGTCGCTCCTCCATTTCCCAACTCAAAGTCCATTACAATGGAACCTCTCTGGCACCCGTGCTGGGCTGCCCAGCATCCCGGGGAGCAGAGCACGAACGGTTGGCCTCTGCTCCCACAGCCGATGAGCCAGGGCAAAAATCTTGAGCTGTGCCTCTTCTGCAGAAAGTCACCTTTGCAACAGTGCCATCCGCTTTGCTGTCGCTCTTCGATTTCCCAACTCAAAGTCCATTACAATGGAACATCTGTGGCACCCGTGCTGGGCTGCCCAGCATCCCGGGGAGTAGAGCACGAACGGTTGGCCTCTGCTCCCACAGCCGAAGAGTCAGGGCAAAAAACTTGAGCTGTGCCTCTTCTGCAGAAAGTCAGCTTTGCAACGGTGCCATCCGCATTGCTGAGGTTCCTCGATTTCCCAACTCAAAGGCCATTACAATGGAACCTCTTTGGCACCCGTGCTCGGCTGCCCAGCATCCCAGGCAGTAGAGCACGAACGGTTGGCCTCTGCTCCTACAGCCGAAGAGCCAGGGCAAAAAACTTGAGCTGTGTCTCTTCTGCAGAAAGTCAGCTTTGCAACGGTGCCATCCGCTTTGCTGTCGCTCCTCCATTTCCAACTCAAAGTCCATTACAATGGAACCTCTGTGGCACCCGTGCTGGGCTGCCCAGCATCCCAGGGAGTAGAGCACGAACGGTTGGCCTCTGCTCCCACAGCCGATGAGCCAGGGCAAAAATCTTGAGCTGTGCCTCTTCTGCAGAAAGTCAGCTTTGCAACGGTGCCATCCGCTTTGCTGTCGCTCTTCGATTTCCCAACTCAAAGTCCATTACAATGGAACCTCTGTGGCACCCGTGCTGGGCTGCCCAGCATCCCAGGCAGTAGAGCACGAACGGTTGGCCTGTGCTCCCACAGCCGAAGAGCCAGGGCAAAAAACTTGAGCTGTGCCTCTTCTGCAGAAAGTCAGCTTTGCAACGGTGCCATCCACATTGCTGTCGCTCCTGCATTTCCCAACTCAAAGTCCATTACAATGGAACCTCTCTGGCACCCGTGCTGGGCTGTCCAGCATCCCAGGGAGTAGAGCACGAACGGTTGGCCTCTGCTCCCACAGCCGAAGAGCCAGGGCAAAAAACTTGAGCTGTGCCTCTTCTGCAGAAAGTCACCTTTGCAACAGTGCCATCCGCTTTGCTGTCGCTCTTCGATTTCCCAACTCAAAGTCCATTACAATGGAACCTCTTTGGCACCTGTGCTGGGCTGCCCAGCATCCCGGGGAGTAGAACACGAACGGTTGGCCTCTGCTCCCACAGCCGAAGAGCCAGGGCAAAAAACTTGAGTTGTGCCTCTTCTGCAGAAAGTCAGCTTTGCAACGGTGCCATCCGCATTGCTGAGGTTCCTCGATTTCCCAACTCAAAGGCCATTACAATGGAACCTTTTGGCACCCGTGCTCGGCTGCCCAGCATCCCAGGCAGTAGAGCACGAACGGTTGGCCTCTGCTCCCACAGCCGATGAGCCAGGGCAAAAAACTTGAGCTGTGCCTCTTCTGCAGAAAGTCACCTGTGCAACGGTGCCATCCGCTTTGCTGTCGCTCCTCCATTTCCCAACTCAAAGTCCATTACAATGGAACCTCTCTGGCACCCGTGCTGGGCTGCCCAGCATCCCAGGGAGTAGAGCACGAACGGTTGGCCTCTGCTCCCACAGCCGAAGAGCCAGGGCAAAAAACTTGAGCTGTGTCTCTTCTGCAGAAAGTCAGCTTTGCAACAGTGCCATCCTCTTTGCTGTCGCTACTCGATTTCCCAACTCAAAGTCCATTACAATGGAACCTCTGTGGCACCCGTGCTGGGCTGTCCAGCATCCCAGGCAGTAGAGCACGAACGGTTGGCCTCTGCTCCCACAGCCGATGAGCTAGGGCAAAAATCTTGAGCTGTGCCTCTTCTGCAGAAAGTCAGCTTTGCAACGGTGCCATCCGCTTTGCTGTCGCTCCTCCATTTCCCAACTCAAAGCCCATTACAATGGAACCTCTCTGGCACCCGTGCTGGGCTGCCCAGCATCCCAGCGAGTAGAGCACGAACGGTTGGCCTCTGCTCCCACAGCCGATGAGCTAGGGCAAAAATCTTGAGCTGTGCCTCTTCTGCAGAAAGTCAGCTTTGCAACGGTGCCATCCGCTTTGCTGTCGCTCCTCCATTTCCCAACTCAAAGCCCATTACAATGGAACCTCTCTGGCACCCGTGCTGGGCTGCCCAGCATCCCAGCGAGTAGAGCACGAACGGTTGGCCTCTGCTCCCACAGCCGAAGAGCCAGGGCAAAAAACTGGAGCTGTGCCTCTTCTGCAGAAAGTCAGCTTTGCAACGGTGCCATCCGCATTGCTGAGGTTCCTCGATTTCCCAACTCAAAGGCCATTACAATGGAACCTCTGTGGCACCCGTGCTGGGCTGCCCAGCATCCCAGGGAGTAGAGCACGAACGGTTGGCCTCTGCTCCCACAGCCGAAGAGCCAGGGCAAAAAACTTGAGCTGTGCCTCTTCTGCAGAAAGTCAGCTTTGCAACGGTGCCATCCGCATTGCTGTCGCTCCTCCATTTCCCAACTCAAAGTCCATTACAATGGAACCTCTGTGGCACCCGTGCTGGGCTGCCCAGCATCCCAGGGAGTAGAGCACGAACGGTTGGCCTCTGCTCCCACAGCCGATGAGCCAGGGCAAAAAACTTGAGCTGTGCCTCTTCTGCAGAAAGTCAGCTTTGCAACGGTGCCATCCGCTTTGCTGTCGCTCCTCCATTTCCCAACTCAAAGCCCATTACAATGGAACCTGTCTGGCACCCGTGCTGGGCTGCCCAGCATCCCAGGGAGTAGAGCACGAACGGTTGGCCTCTGCTGCCACAGCCGATGAGCCAGGGCAAAAAACTTGAGCTGTGCCTCTTCTGCAGAAAGTCAGCTTTGCAACGGTGCCATCCGCTTTGCTGTCGCTCCTCCATTTCCCAACTCAAAGCCCATTACAATGGAACATCTCTGGCACCCGTGCTGGGCTGCCCAGCATCCCAGGGAGTAGAGCACGAACGGTTGGCCTGTGCTCCCACAGCCGAAGAGCCAGGGCAAAAAACTTGAGCTGTGCCTCTTCTGCAGAAAGTCAGCTTTGCAACGGTGCCATCCGCATTGCTGTCGCTCCTCCATTTCCCAACTCAAAGTCCATTACAATGGAACCTCTGTGGCACCCGTGCTGGGCTGCCCAGCATCCCAGGGAGTAGAGCACGAACGGTTGGCCTCTGCTCCCACAGCCGATGAGCCAGGGCAAAAAAACTTGAGCTGTGCCTCTTCTGCAGAAAGTCAGCTTTGCAACGGTGCCATCCGCATTGCTGTCGCTCCTCCATTTCCCAACTCAAAGTCCATTAAAATGGAACCTCTGTGGCACCCGTGCTCGGCTGCCCAGCATCCCAGGCAGTAGAGCACGAACGGTTGGCCTCTGCTCCCACAGCCGAAGAGCCAGGGCAAAAAACTTGAGCTGTGCCTCTTCTGCAGAAAGTCAGCTTTGCAACGGTGCCATCCTCATTGCTGAGGATCCTCGATTTCCCATCTCAAAGTCCATTACAATGGAACCTTTTTGGCACCCGTGCTCGGCTGCCCAGGATCCCAGGGAGTAGAGCACGAACGGTTGGCCTCTGCTCCCACAGCCGAAGAGCCAGGGCAAAAAACTGGAGCTGTGCCTCTTCTGCAGAAAGTCAGCTTTGCAATGGTGCCATCCGCATTGCTGTCGCTCCTCCATTTCCCAACTCAAAGTCCATTACAATGGAACCTCTTTGGCACCCGTGCTGGGCTGCCCAGCATCCCAGGGAGTAGAGCACGAACGGTTGGCCTCTGCTCCCACAGCCGAAGAGCCAGGGCAAAAAACTTGAGCTGTGCCTCTTCTGCAGAAAGTCAGCTTTGCAACGGTGCCATCCGCTTTGCTGTCGCTCCTCCATTTCCCAACTCAAAGCCCATTACAATGGAACCTCTCTGGCACCCGTGCTGGGCTGCTCAGCATCCCAGGGAGTAGAGCACGAACGGTTGGCCTCTGCTCACACAGCCGATGAGCCAGGGCAAAAAACTTGAGCTGTGCCTCTTCTGCAGAAAGTCAGCTTTGCAACAGTGCCATCCGCATTGCTGAGGATCCTCGATTTCCCAACTCAAAGGCCATTACAATGGAACCTCTGTGGCACCCGTGCTGGGCTGCCCAGCATCCCAGGGAGTAGAGCACGAACGGTTGGCCTCTGCTCCCACAGCCGAAGAGCCAGGGCAAAAAACTTGAGCTGTGCCTCTTCTGCAGAAAGTCAGCTTTGCAACGGTGCCATCCGCATTGCTGTCGCTCCTCGATTTCCCAACTCAAAGTCCATTACAATGGAACCTCTTTGGCACCCGTGCTCGGCTGCCCAGCATCCCAGGGAGTAGAGCACGAACGGTTGGCCTCTGCTCCCACAGCCGATGAGCCAGGGCAAAAAAACTTGAGCTGTGCCTCTTCTGCAGAAAGTCACCTTTGCAACGGTGCCATCCGCATTGCTGTCGCTCCTCCATTTCCCAACTCAAAGTCCATTACAATGGAACCTCTGTGGCACCCGTGCTGGGCTGCCCAGCATCCCAGGGAGTAGAGCACGAACGGTTGGCCTCTGCTCCCACAGCCGAAGAGTCAGGGCAAAAAACTGGAGCTGTGGCTCTTCTGCAGAAAGTCAGCTTTGCAACGGTGCCATCCTCATTGCTGAGGATCCTCGATTTCCCAACTCAAAGTCCATTACAATAGAACCTCTTTGGCACCTGTGCTGGGCTGCCCAGCATCCCGAGGAGTAGAGCACGAACGGTTGGCCTCTGCTCCCACAGCCGAAGAGCCAGGGCAAAAAACTGGAGCTGTGCCTCTTCTGCAGAAAGTCAGCTTTGCAATGGTGCCATCCACATTGCTGTCGCTCCTCCATTTCCCAACTCAAAGTCCATTACAATGGAACCTCTTTGGCACCCGTGCTGGGCTGCCCAGCATCCCAGGGAGTAGAGCACGAACGGTTGGCCTCTGCTCCCACAGAGGAAGAACCAGGGCAAAAAACTTGAGCTGTGCCTCTTCTGCAGAAAGTCAGCTTTGCAACGGTGCCATCCGCATTGCTGTCGCTCCTCCATTTCCCAACTCAAAGTCCATTACAATGGAACCTCTTTGGCACCCGTGCTGGGCTGCCCAGCATCCCGGGGAGTAGAGCACGAACGGTTGGCCTCTGCTCCCACAGCCGAAGAGCCAGGGCAAAAAACTTGAGCTGTGCCTCTTCTGCAGAAAGTCAGCTTTGCAACAGTGCCATCCGCTTTGCTGTCGCTCCTCGATTTCCCAACTCAAAGCCCATTACAATGGAACCTCTTTGGCACTGTGCTCGGCTGCCCAGCATCCCAGGCAGTAGAGCACGAACGGTTGGCCTCTGCTCCCACAGCCGATGAGCCAGGGCAAAAAACTTGAGCTGTGCCTCTTCTGCAGAAAGTCAGCTTTGCAACGGTGCCATCCGCATTGCTGAGGTTCCTCGATTTCCCAACTCAAAGTCCATTACAATGGAACCTCTTTGGCACCCGTGCTGGGCTGCCCAGCATCCCAGGGAGTAGAGCACGAACGGTTGGCCTCTGCTCCCACAGCCGAAGAGCCAGGGCAAAAAACTGGAGCTGTGCCTCTTCTGCAGAAAGTCAGCTTTGCAACGGTGCCATCCGCTTTGCTGTCGCTCCTCCATTTCCCAACTCAAAGTCCATTACAATGGAACCTCTCTGGCACCCGTGCTGGGCTGCCCAGCATCCCAGGGAGTAGAGCACGAACGGTTGGCCTCTGCTCCCACAGCCGAAGAGCCAGGGCAAAAAACTGGAGCTGTGTCTCTTCTGCAGAAAGTCAGCTTTGCAACGGTGCCATCCGCTTTGCTGTCGCTCCTCCATTTCCCAACTCAAAGTCCATTACAATGGAACCTCTGTGGCACCCGTGCTGGGCTGCCCAGCATCCCAGGCAGTAGAGCACGAACGGTTGGCCTCTGCTCCCACAGCCGAAGAGCCAGGGCAAAAATCTTGAGCTGTGGCTCTTCTGCAGAAAGTCACCTTTGCAACAGTGCCATCCGCTTTGCTGTCGCTCTTCGATTTCCCAACTCAAAGTCCATTACAATGGAACCTCTGTGGCACCCGTGCTGGGCTGCCCAGCATCCCAGGGAGTAGAGCACGAACGGTTGGCCTCTGCTCCCACAGCCGAAGAGCCAGGGCAAAAAACTTGAGCTGTGCCTCTTCTGCAGAAAGTCAGCTTTGCAACGGTGCCATCCGCATTGCTGAGGTTCCTCGATTTCCCAACTCAAAGTCCATTACAATGGAACCTCTTTGGCACCCGTGCTCGGCTGCCCAGCATCCCAGGCAGTAGAGCACGAACGGTTGGCCTCTGCTCCTACAGCCGAAGAGCCAGGGCAAAAAACTTGAGCTGTGTCTCTTCTGCAGAAAGTCAGCTTTGCAACGGTGCCATCCGCATTGCTGTCGCTCCTCCATTTCCCAACTCAAAGTCCATTACAATGGAACCTCTGTGGCACCCGTGCTCGGCTGCCCAGCATCCCAGGGAGTAGAGCACGAACGGTTGGCCTCTGCTCCCACAGCCGAAGAGCCAGGGCAAAAATCTTGAGCTGTGCCTCTTCTGCAGAAAGTCAGCTTTGCAACGGTGCCATCCGCTTTGCTGTCGCTCTTCGATTTCCCAACTCAAAGTCCATTACAATGGAACCTCTTTGGCACCCGTGCTGGGCTGCCCAGCATCCCAGGGAGTAGAGCACGAACGGTTGGCCTCTGCTCCCACAGCCGAAGAGTCAGGGCAAAAAACTTGAGCTGTGCCTCTTCTGCAGAAAGTCAGCTTTGCAACGGTGCCATCCGCATTGCTGAGGTTCCTCGATTTCCCAACTCAAAGTCCATTACAATGGAACCTCTTTGGCACCCGTGCTCGGCTGCCCAGCATCCCAGGCAGTAGAGCACGAACGGTTGGCCTCTGCTCCTACAGCCGAAGAGCCAGGGCAAAAAACTTGAGCTGTGTCTCTTCTGCAGAAAGTCAGCTTTGCAACGGTGCCATCCGCATTGCTGAGGATCCTCGATTTCCCAACTCAAAGTCCATTACAATGGAACCTCTGTGGCACCCGTGCTGGGCTGCCCAGCATCCCAGGGAGTAGAGCACGAACGGTTGGCCTCTGCTCCCACAGCCGAAGAGCCAGGGCAAAAATCTTGAGCTGTGCCTCTTCTGCAGAAAGTCAGCTTTGCAACGGTGCCATCCGCTTTGCTGTCGCTCTTCGATTTCCCAACTCAAAGTCCATTACAATGGAACCTCTTTGGCACCCGTGCTGGGCTGCCCAGCATCCCAGGGAGTAGAGCATGAACGGTTGGCCTCTGCTGCCACAGCCGATGAGCCAGGGCAAAAAACTTGAGCTGTGGCTCTTCTGCAGAAAGTCAGCTTTGCAACGGTGCCATCCGCATTGCTGAGGATCCTCGATTTCCCAACTCAAAGTCCATTACAATGGAACATCTCTGGCACCCGTGCTGGGCTGCCCAGCATCCCAGGCAGTAGAGCATGAACGGTTGGCCTGTGCTCCCACAGCCGAAGAGTCAGGTCAAAAAACTTGAGCTGTGCCTCTTCTGCAGAAAGTCAGCTTTGCAACGGTGCCATCCGCATTGCTGTCGCTCCTCCATTTCCCAACTCAAAGTCCATTACAATGGAACGTCTCTGGCACCCGTGCTGGGCTGCGCAGCATCCCAGGGAGTAGAGCACGAACGGTTGGCCTCTGCTCCCACAGCCGATGAGCCAGGGCAAAAAACTTGAGCTGTGCCTCTTCTGCAGAAAGTCACCTTTGCAACAGTGCCATCCGCTTTGCTGTCGCTCTTCGATTTCCCAACTCAAAGTCCATTACAATGGAACCTCTTTGGCACCTGTGCTGGGCTGCCCAGCATCCCAGGGAGTAGAGCACGAACGGTTGGCCTCTGCTCCCACAGCCGAAGAGCCAGGGCAAAAAACTTGAGCTGTGCCTCTTCTGCAGAAAGTCAGCTTTGCAACGGTGCCATCCGCTTTGCTGTCGCTCCTCGATTTCCCAACTCAAAGCCCATTAGAATGGAACCTCTTTGGCACCGTGCTCGGCTGCCCAGCATCCCAGGGAGTAGAGCACGAACGGTTGGCCTCTGCTCCCACAGCCGATGAGCCAGGGCAAAAAACTTGAGCTGTGCCTCTTCTGCAGAAAGTCACCTGTGCAACGGTGCCATCCGCATTGCTGATGTTCCTCGATTTCCCAACTCAAAGGCCATTACAATGGAACATCTGTGGCACCCGTGCTCGGCTGCCCAGCATCCCAGGGAGTAGAGCACGAACGGTTGGCCTCTGCTCCCACAGCCGATGAGCCAGGGCAAAAAACTTGAGCTTTGCCTCTTATGCAGAAAGTCACCTTTGCAACAGTGCCATCCGCTTTGCTGTCGCTCTTCGATTTCCCAACTCAAAGTCCATTACAATGGAACCTCTTTGGCACCCGTGCTCGGCTGCCCAGCATCCCGGGGAGTAGAACACGAACGGTTGGCCTCTGCTCCCACAGCCGAAGAGCCAGGGCAAAAAACTTGAGCTGTGCCTCTTCTGCAGAAAGTCAGCTTTGCAACGGTGCCATCCGCATTGCTGAGGTTCCTCGATTTCCCAACTCAAAGGCCATTACAATGGAACCTTTTGGCACCCGTGCTCGGCTGCCCAGCATCCCAGGCAGTAGAGCACGAACGGTTGGCCTCTGCTCCCACAGCCGAAGAGCCAGGGCAAAAAACTTGAGCTGTGCCTCTTCTGCAGAAAGTCACCTTTGCAACAGTGCCATCCGCTTTGCTGTCGCTCCTCCATTTCCCAACTCAAAGTCCATTACAATGGAACCTCTTTGGCGCCTGTGCTGGGCTGCCCAGCATCCCAGGGAGTAGAGCACGAACGGTTGGCCTCTGCTCCCACTTCCGAAGAGCCAGGGCAAAAAACTTGAGCTGTGCCTCTTCTGCAGAAAGTCAGCTTTGCAACGGTGCCATCCGCATTGCTGTCGCTCCTCCATTTCCCAACTCAAAGTCCATTACAATGGAACCTCTGTGGCACCCGTGCTGGGCTGCCCAGCATCCCAGGGAGTAGAGCACGAACGGTTGGCCTCTGCTCCCACAGCCGATGAGCCAGGGCAAAAAACTTGAGCTGTGCCTCTTCTGCAGAAAGTCAGCTTTGCAACAGTGCCATCCGCTTTGCTGTCGCTCTTCGATTTCCCAACTCAAAGTCCATTACAATGGAACCTCTTTGGCACCTGTGCTGGGCTGCCCAGCATCCCAGGCAGTAGAGCACGAACGGTTGGCCTCTGCTCCCACAGCCGAAGAGCCAGGGCAAAAAACTTGAGCTGTGCCTCTTCTGCAGAAAGTCAGCTTTGCAACGGTGCCATCCGCTTTGCTGTCGCTCCTCCATTTCCCAACTCAAAGCCCATTACAATGGAACCTCTGTGGCACCCGTGCTGTGCTGCCCAGCATCCCAGGGAGTAGAGCACGAACGGTTGGCCTCTGCTCCCACAGCCGATGAGCCAGGGCAAAAAACTTGAGCTGTGCCTCTTCTGCAGAAAGTCACCTGTGCAACGGTGCCATCCGCATTGCTGAGGATCCTCGATTTCCCAACTCAAAGTCCATTACAATGGAACATCTCTGGCACCCGTGCTGGGCTGCCCAGCATCCCAGGCAGTAGAGCACGAACGGTTGGCCTCTGCTCCCACAGCCGAAGAGCCAGGGCAAAAAACTTGAGCTGTGCCTCTTCTGCAGAAAGTCACCTTTGCAACAGTGCCATCCGCTTTGCTGTCGCTCTTCGATTTCCCAACTCAAAGTCCATTACAATGGAACCTCTTTGGCGCCTGTGCTGGGCTGCCCAGCATCCCAGGGAGTAGAGCACGAACGGTTGGCCTCTGCTCCCACAGCCGAAGAGCCACGGCAAAAAACTTGAGCTGTGCCTCTTCTGCAGAAAGTCAGCTTTGCAACAGTGCCATACGCTTTGCTGTCGCTCCTCCATTTCCCAACTCAAAGTCCATTACAATGGAACCTCTGTGGCACCCGTGCTGGGCTGCCCAGCATCCCAGGGAGTAGAGCACGAACGGTTGGCCTCTGCTCCCACAGCCGATGAGCCAGGGCAAAAAACTTGAGCTGTGCCTCTTCTGCAGAAAGTCAGCTTTGCAACAGTGCCATCCGCTTTGCTGTCGCTCTTCGATTTCCCAACTCAAAGTCCATTACAATGGAACCTCTTTGGCACCTGTGCTGGGCTGCCCAGCATCCCAGGGAGTAGAGCACGAACGGTTGGCCTCTGCTCCCACAGCCGAAGAGCCAGGGCAAAAAACTTGAGCTGTGCCTCTTCTGCAGAAAGTCAGCTTTGCAACGGTGCCATCCGCATTGCTGTCGCTCCTCCATTTCCCAACTCAAAGCCCATTACAATGGAACCTCTCTGGCACCCGTGCTGGGCTGCCCAGCCTCCCAGGGAGTAGAGCACGAACGGTTGGCCTCTGCTCCCACAGCCGATGAGCCAGGGCAAAAAACCTTTAGCTGTGCCTCTTCTGCAGAAAGTCAGCTTTGCAACGGTGCCATCCGCATTGCTGAGGTTCCTCGATTTCCCAACTCAAAGGCCGTTACAATGGAACCTCTGTGGCACCCGTGCTGGGCTGCCCAGCATCCCAGGGAGTAGAGCACGAACGGTTAGCCTCTGCTCCCACAGCCGAAGAGCCAGGGCAAAAAACTTGAGCTGTGCCTCTTCTGCAGAAAGTCAGCTTTGCAACGGTGCCATCCGCATTGCTGTCGCTCCTCCATTTCCCAACTCAAAGTCCATTACAATGGAACCTCTTTGGCACCCGTGCTCGGCTGCCCAGCATCCCAGGGAGTAGAGCACGAACGGTTGGCCTCTGCTCCCACAGCCGATGAGCCAGGGCAAAAAAACTTGAGCTGTGCCTCTTCTGCAGAAAGTCAGCTTTGCAACGGTGCCATCAGCTTTGCTGTCGCTCTTCGATTTCCCAACTCAAAGTCCATTACAATGGAACCTCTGTGGCACCCGTGCTGGGCTGCCCAGCATCCCAGGGAGTAGAGCATGAACGGTTGGCCTCTGCTCCCACAGCCGATGAGCCAGGGCAAAAAACTGGAGCTGTGCCTCTTCTGCAGAAAGTCAGCTTTGCAACGGTGCCATCCGCTTTGCTGTCGCTCCTCCATTTCCCAACTCAAAGTCCATTACAATGGAACCTCTGTGGCACCCGTGCTGGGCTGCCCAGCATCCCGGGGAGTAGTGCACGAACGGTTGGCCTCTGCTCCCACAGCCGAAGAGCCAGGGCAAAAAACTTGAGCTGTGCCTCTTCTGCAGAAAGTCAGCTTTGCAACGGTGCCATCCGCATTGCTGTCGCTCCTCCATTTCCCAACTCAAAGTCCATTACAATGGAACCTCTGTGGCACCCGTGCTGGGCTGCCCAGCATCCCAGGGAGTAGAGCATGAACGGTTGGCCTCTGCTCCTACAGCCGATGAGCCAGGGCAAAAAACTTGAGCTGTGCCTCTTCTGCAGAAAGTCAGCTTTGCAACGGTGCCATCCGCATTGCTGAGTATCCTCGATTTCCCAACTCAAAGTCCATTACAATGGAACATCTCTGTCACCCGTGCTGGGCTGCCCAGCATCCCGGGGAGTAGAGCACGAACGGTTGGCCTCTGCTCCCACAGCCGAAGAGCCAGGGCAAAAAACTTGAGCTGTGCCTCTTCTGCAGAAAGTCAGCTTTGCAACGGTGCCATCCGCTTTGCTGTCGCTCCTCCATTTCCCAACTCAAAGTCCATTACAATGGAACCTCTGTGGCACCCGTGCTCGGCTGCCCAGCATCCCAGGGAGTAGAGCACGAACGGTTGGCCTCTGCTCCCACAGCCGAAGAGCCAGGGCAAAAATCTTGAGCTGTGCCTCTTCTGCAGAAAGTCAGCTTTGCAACGGTGCCATCCGCTTTGCTGTCGCTCTTCGATTTCCCAACTCAAAGTCCATTACAATGGAACCTCTTCGGCACCCGTGCTGGGCTGCCCAGCATCCCAGGGAGTAGAGCATGAACGGTTGGCCTCTGCTCCCACAGCCGAAGAGTCAGGGCAAAAAACTTGAGCTGTGCCTCTTCTGCAGAAAGTCAGCTTTGCAACGGTGCCATCCGCATTGCTGAGGTTCCTCGATTTCCCAACTCAAAGTCCATTACAATGGAACCTCTTTGGCACCCGTGCTCGGCTGCCCAGCATCCCAGGCAGTAGAGCACGAACGGTTGGCCTCTGCTCCTACAGCCGAAGAGCCAGGGCAAAAAACTTGAGCTGTGTCTCTTCTGCAGAAAGTCAGCTTTGCAACGGTGCCATCCGCTTTGCTGTCGCTCCTCCATTTCCCAACTCAAAGTCCATTACAATGGAACCTCTGTGGCACCCGTGCTGGGCTGCCCAGCATCCCAGGGAGTAGAGCACGAACGGTTGGCCTCTGCTGCCACAGCCGATGAGCCAGGGCAAAAAACTTGAGCTGTGGCTCTTCTGCAGAAAGTCAGCTTTGCAACGGTGCCATCCGCATTGCTGAGGATCCTCGATTTCCCAACTCAAAGTCCATTACAATGGAACATCTCTGGCACCCGTGCTGGGCTGCCCAGCATCCCAGGCAGTAGAGCATGAACGGTTGGCCTGTGCTCCCACAGCCGAAGAGTCAGGGCAAAAAACTTGAGCTGTGCCTCTTCTGCAGAAAGTCAGCTTTGCAACGGTGCCATCCGCATTGCTGTCGCTCCTCCATTTCCCAACTCAAAGTCCATTACAATGGAACGTCTCTGGCACCCGTGCTGGGCTGCGCAGCATCCCAGGGAGTAGAGCACGAACGGTTGGCCTCTGCTCCCACAGCCGATGAGCCAGGGCAAAAAACTTGAGCTGTGCCTCTTCTGCAGAAAGTCACCTTTGCAACAGTGCCATCCGCTTTGCTGTCGCTCTTCGATTTCCCAACTCAAAGTCCATTACAATGGAACCTCTTTGGCACCTGTGCTGGGCTGCCCAGCATCCCAGGGAGTAGAGCACGAACGGTTGGCCTCTGCTCCCACAGCCGAAGAGCCAGGGCAAAAAACTTGAGCTGTGCCTCTTCTGCAGAAAGTCAGCTTTGCAACGGTGCCATCCGCTTTGCTGTCGCTCCTCGATTTCCCAACTCAAAGTCCATTACAATGGAACCTCTCTGGCACCCGTGCTGGGCTGTCCAGCATCCCAGGCAGTAGAGCACGAACGGTTGGCCTCTGCTCCCACAGCCGATGAGCCAGGGCAAAAAACTTGAGCTGTGCCTCTTCTGCAGAAAGTCACCTGTGCAACGGTGCCATCCGCATTGCTGATGTTCCTCGATTTCCCAACTCAAAGGCCATTACAATGGAACCTCTGTGGCACCCGTGCTGGGCTGCCCAGCATCCCAGGGAGTAGAGCACGAACGGTTGGCCTCTGCTCCCACAGCCGAAGAGCCAGGGCAAAAAACTTGAGCTGTGCCTCTTCTGCAGAAAGTCAGCTTTGCAACGGTGCCATCCGCATTGCTGAGGTTCCTCGATTTCCCAACTCAAAGGCCATTACAATGGAACCTTTTGGCACCCGTGCTCGGCTGCCCAGCATCCCAGGCAGTAGAGCACGAACGGTTGGCCTCTGCTCCCACAGCCGAAGAGCCAGGGCAAAAAACTTGAGCTGTGCCTCTTCTGCAGAAAGTCACCTTTGCAACAGTGCCATCCGCTTTGCTGTCGCTCCTCCATTTCCCAACTCAAAGTCCATTACAATGGAACCTCTTTGGCGCCTGTGCTGGGCTGCCCAGCATCCCAGGGAGTAGAGCACGAACGGTTGGCCTCTGCTCCCACTTCCGAAGAGCCAGGGCAAAAAACTTGAGCTGTGCCTCTTCTGCAGAAAGTCAGCTTTGCAACGGTGCCATCCGCATTGCTGTCGCTCCTCCATTTCCCAACTCAAAGTCCATTACAATGGAACCTCTGTGGCACCCGTGCTGGGCTGCCCAGCATCCCAGGGAGTAGAGCACGAACGGTTGGCCTCTGCTCCCACAGCCGATGAGCCAGGGCAAAAAACTTGAGCTGTGCCTCTTCTGCAGAAAGTCAGCTTTGCAACAGTGCCATCCGCTTTGCTGTCGCTCTTCGATTTCCCAACTCAAAGTCCATTACAATGGAACCTCTTTGGCACCTGTGCTGGGCTGCCCAGCATCCCAGGCAGCAGAGCACGAACGGTTGGCCTCTGCTCCCACAGCCGAAGAGCCAGGGCAAAAAACTTGAGCTGTGCCTCTTCTGCAGAAAGTCAGCTTTGCAACGGTGCCATCCGCTTTGCTGTCGCTCCTCCATTTCCCAACTCAAAGCCCATTACAATGGAACATCTCTGGCACCCGTGCTGGGCTGCCCAGCATCCCAGGGAGTAGAGCACGAACGGTTGGCCTCTGCTCCCACAGCCGATGAGCCAGGGCAAAAAACTTGAGCTGTGGCTCTTCTGCAGAAAGTCAGCTTTGCAACGGTGCCATCCGCATTGCTGAGGATCCTCGATTTCCCAACTCAAAGTCCATTACAATGGAACATCTCTGGCACCCGTGCTGGGCTGCCCAGCATCCCAGGGAGTAGAGCACGAACGGTTGGCCTCTGCTCCCACAGCCGAAGAGCCAGGGCAAAAAACTTGAGCTGTGCCTCTTCTGCAGAAAGTCACCTTTGCAACAGTGCCATCCGCTTTGCTGTCGCTCTTCGATTTCCCAACTCAAAGTCCATTACAATGGAACCTCTTTGGCACCTGTGCTGGGCTGCCCAGCATCCCAGGCAGCAGAGCACGAACGGTTGGCCTCTGCTCCCACAGCCGAAGAGCCAGGGCAAAAAACTTGAGCTGTGCCTCTTCTGCAGAAAGTCAGCTTTGCAACGGTGCCATCCGCTTTGCTGTCGCTCCTCCATTTCCCAACTCAAAGCCCATTACAATGGAACATCTCTGGCACCCGTGCTGGGCTGCCCAGCATCCCAGGGAGTAGAGCACGAACGGTTGGCCTCTGCTCCCACAGCCGATGAGCCAGGGCAAAAAACTTGAGCTGTGGCTCTTCTGCAGAAAGTCAGCTTTGCAACGGTGCCATCCGCATTGCTGAGGATCCTCGATTTCCCAACTCAAAGTCCATTACAATGGAACATCTCTGGCACCCGTGCTGGGCTGCCCAGCATCCCAGGCAGTAGAGCACGAACGGTTGGCCTCTGCTCCCACAGCCGAAGAGCCAGGGCAAAAAACTTGAGCTGTGCCTCTTCTGCAGAAAGTCACCTTTGCAACAGTGCCATCCGCTTTGCTGTCGCTCTTCGATTTCCCAACTCAAAGTCCATTACAATGGAACCTCTTTGGCGCCTGTGCTGGGCTGCCCAGCATCCCAGGGAGTAGAGCACGAACGGTTGGCCTCTGCTCCCACAGCCGAAGAGCCAGGGCAAAAAACTTGAGCTGTGCCTCTTCTGCAGAAAGTCAGCTTTGCAACGGTGCCATACGCTTTGCTGTCGCTCCTCCATTTCCCAACTCAAAGTCCATTACAATGGAACCTCTGTGGCACCCGTGCTGGGCTGCCCAGCATCCCAGGGAGTAGAGCACGAACGGTTGGCCTCTGCTCCCACAGCCGATGAGCCAGGGCAAAAAACTTGAGCTGTGCCTCTTCTGCAGAAAGTCAGCTTTGCAACAGTGCCATCCGCTTTGCTGTCGCTCTTCGATTTCCCAACTCAAAGGCCATTACAATGGAACCTCTTTGGCACCTGTGCTGGGCTGCCCAGCATCCCAGGGAGTAGAGCACGAACGGTTGGCCTCTGCTCCCACAGCCGAAGAGCCAGGGCAAAAAACTTGAGCTGTGCCTCTTCTGCAGAAAGTCAGCTTTGCAACGGTGCCATCCGCATTGCTGTCGCTCCTCCATTTCCCAACTCAAAGCCCATTACAATGGAACCTCTCTGGCACCCGTGCTGGGCTGCCCAGCCTCCCAGGGAGTAGAGCACGAACGGTTGGCCTCTGCTCCCACAGCCGATGAGCCAGGGCAAAAAACCTTTAGCTGTGCCTCTTCTGCAGAAAGTCAGCTTTGCAACGGTGCCATCCGCATTGCTGAGGTTCCTCGATTTCCCAACTCAAAGGCCGTTACAATGGAACCTCTGTGGCACCCGTGCTGGGCTGCCCAGCATCCCAGGGAGTAGAGCACGAACGGTTAGCCTCTGCTCCCACAGCCGAAGAGCCAGGGCAAAAAACTTGAGCTGTGCCTCTTCTGCAGAAAGTCACCTTTGCAACGGTGCCATCCGCATTGCTGTCGCTCCTCCATTTCCCAACTCAAAGTCCATTACAATGGAACCTCTTTGGCACCCGTGCTCGGCTGCCCAGCATCCCAGGGAGTAGAGCACGAACGGTTGGCCTCTGCTCCCACAGCCGATGAGCCAGGGCAAAAAAACTTGAGCTGTGCCTCTTCTGCAGAAAGTCAGCTTTGCAACGGTGTCATCCGCTTTGCTGTCGCTCTTCGATTTCCCAACTCAAAGTCCATTACAATGGAACCTCTGTGGCACCCGTGCTGGGCTGCCCAGCATCCCAGGGAGTAGAGCATGAACGGTTGGCCTCTGCTCCCACAGCCGATGAGCCAGGGCAAAAAACTTGAGCTGTGCCTCTTCTGCAGAAAGTCAGCTTTGCAACGGTGCCATCCGCTTTGCTGTCGCTCCTCCATTTCCCAACTCAAAGTCCATTAAAATGGAACCTCTCTGGCACCCGTGCTGGGCTGCCCAGCATCCCAGGGAGTAGAGCACGAACGGTTGGCCTCTGCTCCTACAGCCGATGAGCCAGGGCAAAAAACTTGAGCTGTGCCTCTTCTGCAGAAAGTCAGCTTTGCAACGGTGCCATCCGCATTGCTGAGTATCCTCGATTTCCCAACTCAAAGTCCATTACAATGGAACATCTCTGTCACCCGAGCTGGGCTGCCCAGCATCCCGGGGAGTAGAGCACGAACGGTTGGCCTCTGCTCCCACAGCCGAAGAGCCAGGGCAAAAAACTTGAGCTGTGCCTCTTCTGCAGAAAGTCAGCTTTGCAACGGTGCCATCCACATTGCTGTCGCTCCTCCATTTCCCAACTCAAAGTCCATTACAATGGAACCTGTCTGGCACCCGTGCTGGGCTGCCCAGCATCCCAGGGAGTAGAGCACGAACGGTTGGCCTCTGCTCCCACAGCCGAAGAGCCAGGGCAAAAAACTTGAGCTGTGCCTCTTCTGCAGAAAGTCACCTTTGCAACAGTGCCATCCGCTTTGCTGTCGCTCTTCGATTTCCCAACTCAAAGTCCATTACAATGGAACCTCTTTTGCACCTGTGCTGGGCTGCCCAGCATCCCAGGGAGTAGAGCACGAACGGTTGGCCTCTGCTCCCACAGCCGAAGAGCCAGGGCAAAAAACTTGAGCTGTGCCTCTTCTGCAGAAAGTCAGCTTTGCAACGGTGCCATCCGCTTTGCTGTCGCTCCTCGATTTCCCAACTCAAAGCCCATTACAATGGAACCTCTTTGGCACCGTGCTCGGCTGCCCAGCATCCCAGGGAGTAGAGCACGAATGGTTGGCCTCTGCTCCCACAGCCGATGAGCCAGGGCAAAAAACTTGAGCTGTGCCTCTTCTGCAGAAAGTCAGCTTTGCAACGGTGCCATCCGCATTGCTGATGTTCCTCGATTTCCCAACTCAAAGGCCATTACAATGGAACCTCTGTGGCACCCGTGCTGGGCTGCCCAGCATCCCGGGGATTAGAGCACGAACTGTTGGCCTCTGCTCCCACAGCCGAAGAGCCAGGGCAAAAAACTGGAGCTTTGCCTCTTATGCAGAAAGTCAGCTTTGCAACAGTGCCATCCGCTTTGCTGTCGCTCTTCGATTTCCCAACTCAAAGTCCATTACAATGGAACCTCTTTGGCGCCTGTGCTGGGCTGCCCAGCATCCCGGGGAGTAGAACACGAACGGTTGGCCTCTGCTCCCACAGCCGAAGAGCCAGGGCAAAAAACTTGAGCTGTGCCTCTTCTGCAGAATGTCAGCTTTGCAACGGTGCCATACGCTTTGCTGTCGCTCCTCCATTTCCCAACTCAAAGGCCATTACAATGGAACCTCTCTGGCACCCGTGCTGGGCTGCCCAGCATCCCAGGCAGTAGAGCACGAACGGTTGGCCTCTGCTCCCACAGCCGAAGAGCCAGGGCAAAAAACTTGAGCTGTGCCTCTTCTGCAGAAAGTCACCTTTGCAACAGTGCCATCCGCTTTGCTGTCGCTCTTCGATTTCCCAACTCAAAGTCCATTACAATGGAACCTCTTTGGCGCCTGTGCTGGGCTGCCCAGCATCCCAGGGAGTAGAGCACGAACGGTTGGCCTCTGCTCCCACAGCCGAAGAGCCAGGGCAAAAAACTTGAGCTGTGCCTCTTCTGCAGAAAGTCAGCTTTGCAACGGTGCCATCCGCATTGCTGTCGCTCCTCCATTTCCCAACTCAAAGTCCATTACAATGGAACCTCTCTGGCACCCGTGCTGGGCTGCCCAGCATCCCAGGCAGTAGAGCACGAACGGTTGGCCTCTGCTCCCACAGCCGATGAGCCAGGGCAAAAAACTTGAGCTGTGCCTCTTCTGCAGAAAGTCAGCTTTGCAACAGTGCCATCCGCTTTGCTGTCGCTCTTCGATTTCCCAACTCAAAGTCCATTACAATGGAACCTCTTTGGCACCTGTGCTGGGCTGCCCAGCATCCCAGGGAGTAGAGCACGAACGGTTGGCCTCTGCTCCCACAGCCGAAGAGCCAGGGCAAAAAACTTGAGCTGTGCCTCTTCTGCAGAAAGTCAGCTTTGCAACGGTGCCATCCGCTTTGCTGTCGCTCCTCCATTTCCCAACTCAAAGCCCATTACAATGGAACCTCTGTGGCACCCGTGCTGGGCTGCCCAGCATCCCAGGGAGTAGAGCACGAACGGTTGGCCTCTGCTCCCACAGCCGATGAGCCAGGGCAAAAAACTTGAGCTGTGGCTCTTCTGCAGAAAGTCAGCTTTGCAACGGTGCCATCCGCATTGCTGAGGATCCTCGATTTCCCAACTCAAAGTCCATTACAATGGAACATCTCTGGCACCCGTGCTGGGCTGCCCAGCATCCCAGGCAGTAGAGCACGAACGGTTGGCCTCTGCTCCCACAGCCGAAGAGCCAGGGCAAAAAACTTGAGCTGTGCCTCTTCTGCAGAAAGTCACCTTTGCAACAGTGCCATCCGCTTTGCTGTCGCTCTTCGATTTCCCAACTCAAAGTCCATTACAATGGAACCTCTTTGGCGCCTGTGCTGGGCTGCCCAGCATCCCAGGGAGTAGAGCACGAACGGTTGGCCTCTGCTCCCACAGCCGAAGAGCCAGGGCAAAAAACTTGAGCTGTGCCTCTTCTGCAGAAAGTCAGCTTTGCAACAGTGCCATACGCTTTGCTGTCGCTCCTCCATTTCCCAACTCAAAGTCCATTACAATGGAACCTCTGTGGCACCCGTGCTGGGCTGCCCAGCATCCCAGGGAGTAGAGCACGAACGGTTGGCCTCTGTTCCCACAGCCGATGAGCCAGGGCAAAAAACTTGAGCTGTGCCTCTTCTGCAGAAAGTCAGCTTTGCAACAGTGCCATCCGCTTTGCTGTCGCTCTTCGATTTCCCAACTCAAAGTCCATTACAATGGAACCTCTTTGGCACCTGTGCTGGGCTGCCCAGCATCCCAGGGAGTAGAGCACGAACGGTTGGCCTCTGCTCCCACAGCCGAAGAGCCAGGGCAAAAAACTTGAGCTGTGCCTCTTCTGCAGAAAGTCAGCTTTGCAACGGTGCCATCCGCATTGCTGTCGCTCCTCCATTTCCCAACTCAAAGCCCATTACAATGGAACCTCTCTGGCACCCGTGCTGGGCTGCCCAGCCTCCCAGGGAGTAGAGCACGAACGGTTGGCCTCTGCTCCCACAGCCGATGAGCCAGGGCAAAAAACCTTTAGCTGTGCCTCTTCTGCAGAAAGTCAGCTTTGCAACGGTGCCATCCGCATTGCTGAGGTTCCTCGATTTCCCAACTCAAAGGCTGTTACAATGGAACCTCTGTGGCACCCGTGCTGGGCTGCCCAGCATCCCAGGGAGTAGAGCACGAACGGTTAGCCTCTGCTCCCACAGCCGAAGAGCCAGGGCAAAAAACTTGAGCTGTGCCTCTTCTGCAGAAAGTCAGCTTTGCAACGGTGCCATCCGCATTGCTGTCGCTCCTCCATTTCCCAACTCAAAGTCCATTACAATGGAACCTCTTTGGCACCCGTGCTCGGCTGCCCAGCAACCCAGGGAGTAGAGCACGAACGGTTGGCCTCTGCTCCCACAGCCGATGAGCCAGGGCAAAAAAACTTGAGCTGTGCCTCTTCTGCAGAAAGTCAGCTTTGCAACGGTGCCATCCGCTTTGCTGTCGCTCTTCGATTTCCCAACTCAAAGTCCATTACAATGGAACCTCTGTGGCACCCGTGCTGGGCTGCCCAGCATCCCAGGGAGTAGAGCATGAACGGTTGGCCTCTGCTCCCACAGCCGATGAGCCAGGGCAAAAAACTTGAGCTGTGCCTCTTCTGCAGAAAGTCAGCTTTGCAACAGTGCCATCCGCTTTGCTGTCGCTCCTCCATTTCCCAACTCAAAGTCCATTACAATGGAACCTCTGTGGCACCCGTGCTGGGCTGCCCAGCATCCCGGGGAGTAGTGCACGAACGGTTGGCCTCTGCTCCCACAGCCGAAGAGCCAGGGCAAAAAACTTGAGCTGTGCCTCTTCTGCAGAAAGTCAACTTTGCAACGGTGCCATCCGCATTGCTGTCGCTCCTCCATTTCCCAACTCAAAGTCCATTAAAATGGAACCTCTCTGGCACCTGTGCTGGGCTGCCCAGCATCCCAGGGAGTAGAGCACGAACGGTTGGCCTCTGCTCCCACAGCCGATGAGCCAGGGCAAAAAACTTGAGCTGTGCCTCTTCTGCAGAAAGTCAGCTTTGCAACGGTGCCATCCGCATTGCTGAGTATCCTCGATTTCCCAACTCAAAGTCCATTACAATGGAACATCTCTGTCACCCGTGCTGGGCTGCCCAGCATCCCGGGGAGTAGAGCACGAACGGTTGGCCTCTGCTCCCACAGCCGAAGAGCCAGGGCAAAAAACTTGAGCTGTGCCTCTTCTGCAGAAAGTCAGCTTTGCAACGGTGCCATCCACATTGCTGTCGCTCCTCCATTTCCCAACTCAAAGTCCATTACAATGGAACCTCTCTGGCACCCGTGCTGGGCTGCCCAGCATCCCAGGGAGTAGAGCACGAACGGTTGGCCTCTGCTCCCACAGCCAAAGAGCCAGGGCAAAAAACTTGAGCTGTGCCTCTTCTGCAGAAAGTCACCTTTGCAACAGTGCCATCCGCTTTGCTGTCGCTCTTCGATTTCCCAACTCAAAGTCCATTACAATGGAACCTCTTTGGCACCTGTGCTGGGCTGCCCAGCATCCCGGGGAGTAGAGCACGAACGGCTGGCCTCTGCTCCCACAGCCGAAGAGCCAGGGCAAAAAACTTGAGCTGTGCCTCTTCTGCAGAAAGTCAGCTTTGCAACGGTGCCATCCGCTTTGCTGTCGCTCCTCGATTTCCCAACTCAAAGCCCATTACAATGGAACCTCTTTGGCACCGTGCTCGGCTGCCCAGCATCCCAGGGAGTAGAGCAGGAATGGTTGGCCTCTGCTCCCACAGCCGATGAGCCAGGGCAAAAAACTTGAGCTGTGCCTCTTCTGCAGAAAGTCACCTGTGCAACGGTGCCATCCGCATTGCTGATGTTCCTCGATTTCCCAACTCAAAGGCCATTACAATGGAACCTCTGTGGCACCCGTGCTGGGCTGCCCAGCATCCCGGGGAGTAGAGCACGAACGGTTGGCCTCTGCTCCCACAGCCGAAGAGCCAGGGCAAAAAACTTGAGCTTTGCCTCTTATGCAGAAAGTCACCTTTGCAACAGTGCCATCCGCTTTGCTGTCGCTCTTCCATTTCCCAACTCAAAGTCCATTACAATGGAACCTCTTTGGCGCCTGTGCTGGGCTGCCCAGAATCCCGGGGAGTAGAACACGAACGGTTGGCCTCTGCTCCCACAGCCGAAGAGCCAGGGCAAAAAACTTGAGCTGTGCCTCTTCTGCAGAAAGTCAGCTTTGCAACGGTGCCATCCGCATTGCTGAGGTTCCTCGATTTCCCAACTCAAAGGCCATTACAATGGAACCTTTTGGCACCCGTGCTCGGCTGCCCAGCATCCCAGGCAGTGGAGCACGAACGGTTGGCCTCTGCTCCCACAGCCGATGAGCCAGGGCAAAAAACTTGAGCTGTGCCTCTTCTGCAGAAAGTCAGCTTTGCAACGGTGCCATCCGCATTGCTGTCGCTCCTCCATTTCCCAACTCAAAGTCCATTACAATGGAACCTCTTTGGCACCCGTGCTCGGTTGCCCAGCATCCCAGGGAGTAGAGCACGAACGGTTGGCCTCTGCTCCCACAGCCGATGAGCCAGGGCAAAAAAACTTGAGCTGTGCCTCTTCTGCAGAAAGTCAGCTTTGCAACGGTGCCATCCGCATTGCTGTCGCTCCTCCATTTCCCAACTCAAAGTCCATTACAATGGAACCTCTGTGGCACCCGTGCTGGGCTGCCCAGCATCCCAGGGAGTAGAGCACGAACGGTTGGCCTCTGCTCCCACAGCCGATGAGCTAGGGCAAAAATCTTGAGCTGTGCCTCTTCTGCAGAAAGTCACCTTTGCAACAGTGCCATCCGCTTTGCTGTCGCTCTTCGATTTCCCAACTCAAAGTCCATTACAATGGAACCTCTGTGGCACCCGTGCTGTGCTGCCCAGCATCCCAGGGAGTAGAGCACGAACGGTTGGCCTCTGCTCCCACAGCCGAAGAGCCAGGGCAAAAAACTTGAGCTGTGTCTCTTCTGCAGAAAGTCAGCTTTGCAACGGTGCCATCCGCTTTGCTGTCGCTCCTCCATTTCCCAACTCAAAGTCCATTAAAATGGAACCTCTGTGGCACCCGTGCTGGGCTGCCCAGCATCCCGGGGAGTAGAGCACGAACGGTTGGCCTCTGCTCCCACAGCCGATGAGCCAGGGCAAAAAACTTGAGCTGTGCCTCTTCTGCAGAAAGTCAGCTTTGCAACGGTGCCATCCGCATTGCTGTCGCTCCTCCATTTCCCAACTCAAAGTCCATTACAATGGAACCTCTCTGGCACCCGTGCTGGGCTGCCCAGCATCCCAGGCAGTAGAGCACGAACGGTTGGCCTCTGCTCCCACAGCCGAAGAGCCAGGGCAAAAAACTTGAGCTGTGCCTCTTCTGCAGAAAGTCAGCTTTGCAACGGTGCCATCCGCTTTGCTGTCGCTCCTCCATTTCCCAACTCAAAGTCCATTACAATGGAACCTCTCTGGCACCTGTGCTGGGCTGCCCAGCATCCCAGGCAGTAGAGCACGAACGGTTGGCCTCTGCTCCCACAGCCGAAGAGCCAGGGCAAAAAACTTGAGCTGTGCCTCTTCTGCAGAAAGTCAGCTTTGCAACGGTGCCATCCGCTTTGCTGTCGCTCCTCGATTTCCCAACTCAAAGCCCATTACAATGGAACCTCTGTGGCACCGTGCTCGGCTGCCCAGCATCCCAGGCAGTAGAGCACGAACGGTTGGCCTCTGCTCCCACAGCCGATGAGCCAGGGCAAAAAACTTGAGCTGTGCCTCTTCTGCAGAAAGTCACCTGTGCAACGGTGCCATCCGCATTGCTGATGTTCCTCGATTTCCCAACTCAAAGGCCATTACAATGGAACCTCTGTGGCACCCGTGCTCGGCTGCCCAGCATCCCAGGGAGTAGAGCACGAACGGTTGGCCTCTGCTCCCACAGCCGAAGAGCCAGGCCAAAAATCTTGAGCTTTGTCTCTTCTGCAGAAAGTCACCTTTGCAACAGTGCCATCCGCTTTGCTGTCGCTCTTCGATTTCCCAACTCAAAGTCCATTACAATGGAACCTCTTTGGCGCCTGTGCTGGGCTGCCCAGCATCCCGGGGAGTAGAGCACAAACGGTTGGCCTCTGCTCCCACAGCCGAAGAGCCAGGGCAAAAAACTTGAGCTGTGCCTCTTCTGCAGAAAGTCAGCTTTGCAACGGTGCCATCCGCATTGCTGAGGTTCCTCGATTTCCCAACTCAAAGTCCATTACAATGGAACCTCTCTGGCACCCGTGCTCGGCTGCCCAGCATCCCGGGGAGTAGAGCACGAACGGTTGGCCTCTGCTCCCACAGCCGAAGAGCCAGGGCAAAAAACTTGAGCTGTGTCTCGTCTGCAGAAAGTCAGCTTTGCAACGGTGCCATCCGCATTGCTGTCGCTCCTCCATTTCCCAACTCAAAGTCCATTACAATGGAACCTCTGTGGCACCCGTGCTGGGCTGCCCAGCATCCCGGGGAGTAGAGCACGAACGGTTGGCCTCTGCTCCCACAGCCGATGAGCCAGGGCAAAAAAACTTGAGCTGTGCCTCTTCTGCAGAAAGTCAGCTTTGCAACGGTGCCATCCGCTTTGCTGTCGCTCTTCGATTTCCCAACTCAAAGTCCATTACAATGGAACCTCTGTGGCACCCGTGCTGGGCTGCCCAGCATCCCAGGGAGAAGAGCATGAACGGTTGGCCTCTGCTCCCACAGCCGATGAGCCAGGGCAAAAAACTTGAGCTGTGCCTCTTCTGCAGAAAGTCAGCTTTGCAACGGTGCCATCCGCATTGCTGTCGCTCCTCCATTTCCCAACTCAAAGTCCATTACAATGGAACCTCTGTGGCACCCGTGCTGGGCTGCCCAGCATCCCGGGGAGTAGAGCACGAACGGTTGGCCTCTGCTCCCACAGCCGAAGAGCCAGGGCAAAAAACTTGAGCTGTGCCTCTTCTGCAGAAAGTCAGCTTTGCAACGGTGCCATCCGCATTGCTGTCGCTCCTCCATTTCCCAACTCAAAGTCCATTAAAATGGAACCTCTGTGGCACCCGTGCTGGGCTGCCCAGCATCCCAGGCAGTAGAGCACGAACGGTTGGCCTCTGCTCCTACAGCCGATGAGCCAGGGCAAAAAACTTGAGCTGTGCCTCTTCTGCAGAAAGTCAGCTTTGCAACGGTGCCATCCGCATTGCTGATGTTCCTCGATTTCCCAACTCAAAGGCCATTACAATGGAACCTCTGTGGCACCCGTGCTGGGCTGCCCAGCATCCCGGGGAGTAGAGCACGAACGGTTGGCCTCTGCTCCCACAGCCGAAGAGCCAGGGCAAAAAACTTGAGCTTTGCCTCTTATGCAGAAAGTCACCTTTGCAACAGTGCCATCCGCTTTGCTGTCGCTCTTCGATTTCCCAACTCAAAGTCCATTACAATGGAACCTCTTTGGCGCCCGTGCTGGGCTGCCCAGCATCCCGGGGAGTAGAACACGAACGGTTGGCCTCTGCTCCCACAGCCGAAGAGCCAGGGCAAAAAACTTGAGCTGTGCCTCTTCTGCAGAAAGTCAGCTTTGCAACGGTGCCATCCGCATTGCTGAGGTTCCTCGATTTCCCAACTCAAAGGCCATTACAATGGAACCTTTTGGCACCCGTGCTCGGCTGCCCAGCATCCCGGGGAGTAGAGCACGAACGGTTGACCTCTGCTCCCACAGCCGATGAGCCAGGGCAAAAAACTGGAGCTGTGCCTCTTCTGCAGAAAGTCAGCTTTGCAACGGTGCCATCCGCATTGCTATCGCTCCTCCATTTCCCAACTCAAAGTCCATTACAATGGAACCTCTCTGGCACCCGTGCTGGGCTGCCCAGCATCCCAGGCAGTAGAGCACGAACGGTTGGCCTCTGCTCCCACAGCCGAAGAGCCAGGGCAAAAAACTTGAGCTGTGGCTCTTCTGCAGAAAGTCAGCTTTGCAACGGTGCCATCCGCTTTGCTGTCGCTCCTCCATTTCCCAACTCAAAGTCCATTACAATGGAACCTCTTTGGCACCTGTGCTGGGCTGCCCAGCATCCCAGGGAGTAGAGCACGAACGGTTGGCCTCTGCTCCCACAGCCGAAGAGCCAGGGCAAAAAACTTGAGCTGTGCCTCTTCTCCAGAAAGTCAGCTTTGCAACGGTGCCATCCGCTTTGCTGTCGCTCCTCGATTTCCCAACTCAAAGCCCATTACAATGGAACCTCTTTGGCACCGTGCTGGGCTGCCCAGCATCCCAGGCAGTAGAGCACGAACGGTTGGCCTCTGCTCCCACAGCCGATGAGCCAGGGCAAAAAACTTGAGCTGTGCCTCTTCTGCAGAAAGTCACCTGTGCAACGGTGCCATCCGCATTGCTGATGTTCCTCGATTTCCCAACTCAAAGGCCATTACAATGGAACCTCTGTGGCACCCGTGCTCGGCTGCCCAGCATCCCAGGGAGTAGAGCACGAACGGTTGGCCTCTGCTCCCACAGCCGAAGAGCCAGGGCAAAAAACTTGAGCTTTGTCTCTTCTGCAGAAAGTCACCTTTGCAACAGTGCCATCCGCTTTGCTGTCGCTCTTCGATTTCCCAACTCAAAGTCCATTACAATCGAACCTCTTTGGCGCCCGTGCTGGGCTGCCCAGCATCCCAGGGAGTAGAGCACGAATGGTTGGCCTCTGCTCCCACAGCCGAAGAGCCAGGGCAAAAAACTTGAGCTGTGCCTCTTCTGCAGAAAGTCAGCTTTGCAACGGTGCCATCCGCATTGCTGTCGCTCCTCCATTTCCCAACTCAAAGTCCATTACAATGGAACCTCTGTGGCACCCGTGCTGGGCTGCCCAGCATCCCAGGGAGTAGAGCACGAACGGTTGGCCTCTGCTCCCACAGCCGAAGAGCCAGGGCAAAAAACTTGAGCTGTGCCTCTTATGCAGAAAGTCACCTTTGCAACAGTGCCATCCGCTTTGCTGTCGCTCTTCGATTTCCCAACTGAAAGTCCATTACAATGGAACCTCTTTGGCACCTGTGCTGGGCTGCCCAGCATCCCGGGGAGTAGAGCACGAACGGTTGGCCTCTGCTCCCACAGCCGAAGAGCCAGGGCAAAAAACTTGAGCTGTGCCTCTTCTGCAGAAAGTCAGCTTTGCAACGGTGCCATCCGCTTTGCTGTCGCTCCTCCATTTCCCAACTCAAAGTCCATTACAATGGAACCTCTGTGGCACCCGTGCTGGGCTGCCCAGCCTCCCGGGGAGTAGAGCACGAACGGTTGGCCTCTGCTCCCACAGCCGATGAGCCAGGGCAAAAAACTTGAGCTGTGCCTCTTCTGCAGAAAGTCAGCTTTGCAACGGTGCCATCCGCATTGCTGAGGTTCCTCGATTTCCCAACTCAAAGGCCATTACAATGGAACCTCTGTGGCACCCGTGCTGGGCTGCCCAGCATCCCAGGGAGTAGAGCACGAACGGTTGGCCTCTGCTCCCACAGCCGAAGAGCCAGGGCAAAAAACTTGAGCTTTGTCTCTTCTGCAGAAAGTCACCTTTGCAACAGTGCCATCCGCTTTGCTGTCGTTCTTCGATTTCCCAACTCAAAGTCCATTAAAATGGAACCTCTTTGGCGCCTGTGCTGGGCTGCCCAGCATCCCGGGGAGTAGAGCACGAACGGTTGGCCTCTGCTCCCACAGCCGAAGAGCCAGGGCAAAAAACTTGAGCTGTGCCTCTTCTGCAGAAAGTCAGCTTTGCAACGGTGCCATCCGCATTGCTGAGTTTCCTCGATTTCCCAACTCAAAGGCCATTACAATGGAACCTCTGTGGCACCCGTGCTGGGCTGCCCAGCATCCCAGGCAGTGGATCACGAACGGTTGGCCTCTGCTCCCACAGCCGATGAGCCAGGGCAAAAAACTTGAGCTTTGTCTCTTCTGCAGAAAGTCACCTTTGCAACAGTGCCATCCGCTTTGCTGTCGTTCTTCGATTTCCCAACTCAAAGTCCATTAAAATGGAACCTCTTTGGCGCCTGTGCTGGGCTGCCCAGCATCCCGGGGAGTAGAGCACGAACGGTTGGCCTCTGCTCCCACAGCCGAAGAGCCAGGGCAAAAAACTTGAGCTGTGCCTCTTCTGCAGAAAGTCAGCTTTGCAACGGTGCCATCCGCATTGCTGAGTTTCCTCGATTTCCCAACTCAAAGGCCATTAAAATGGAACCTCTGTGGCACCCGTGCTGGGCTGCCCAGCATCCCAGGCAGTGGATCACGAACGGTTGGCCTCTGCTCCCACAGCCGATGAGCCAGGGCAAAAAACTGGAGCTGTGCCTCTTCTGCAGAAAGTCAGCTTTGCAACGGTGCCATCCGCTTTGCTGTCGCTCCTCCATTTCCCAACTCAAAGTCCATTACAATGGAACCTCTCTGGCACCCGTGCTCGGCTGCCCAGCATCCCAGGGAGTAGAGCACGAACGGTTGGCCTCTGCTCCCACAGCCGAAGAGCCAGGGCAAAAAACTTGAGCTGTGCCTCTTCTGCAGAAAGTCACCTTTGCAACGGTGCCATCCGCTTTGCTGTCGCTCCTCCATTTCCCAACTCAAAGTCCATTACAATGGAACCTCTCTGGCACCCGTGCTGGGCTGTCCAGCATCCAGGGGGGTGGAGCACGAACGGTTGGCCTCTGCTCCCACAGCCGATGAGCTAGGGCAAAAATCTTGAGCTGTGCCTCTTCTGCAGAAAGTCACCTTTGCAACAGTGCCATCCGCTTTGCTGTCGCTCTTCGATTTCCCAACTCAAAGTCCATTACAATGGAACCTCTTTGGCACCCGTGCTGGGCTGCCAGGCATCCCAGGGAGTAGAGCACGAACGGTTGGCCTCTGCTCCCACAGCCGAAGAGTCAGGGCAAAAAACTTGAGCTGTGCCTCTTCTGCAGAAAGTCAGCTTTGCAACGGTGCCATCCGCATTGCTGAGGTTCCTCCATTTCCCAACTCAAAGTCCATTACAATGGCACCTCTCTGGCACCCGTGCTGGGCTGCCCAGCATCCCAGGCAGTAGAGCACGAACGGTTGGCCTCTGCTCCCACAGCCGATGAGCCAGGGCAAAAATCTTGAGCTGTGCCTCTTCTGCAGAAAGTCAGCTTTGCAACGGTGCCATCCGCTTTGCTGTCGCTCTTCGATTTCCCAACTCAAAGTCCATTACAATGGAACCTCTGTGGCACCCGTGCTGGGCTGCCCAGCATCCCAGGGAGTAGAGCATGAACGGTTGGCCTCTGCTCCCACAGCCGATGAGCCAGGGCAAAAAACTTGAGCTGTGCCTCTTCTGCAGAAAGTCAGCTTTGCAACGGTGCCATCCGCATTGCTGTCGCTCCTCCATTTCCCAACTCAAAGTCCATTACAATGGAACCTCTGTGGCACCCGTGCTGGGCTGCCCAGCATCCCAGGGAGTAGAGCACGAACGGTTGGCCTCTGCTCCCACAGCCGATGAGCCAGGGCAAAAAACTTGAGCTGTGCCTCTTCTGCAGAAAGTCAGCTTTGCAACGGTGCCATCCGCATTGCTGTCACTCCTCCATTTCCCAACTCAAAGTCCATTACAATGGAACCTCTCTGGCACCCGTGCTGGGCTGCCCAGCATCCCAGGGAGTAGAGCACGAACGGTTGGCCTCTGCTCCCACAGCCGAAGAGCCAGGGCAAAAAACTTGAGCTGTGCCTCTTCTGCAGAAAGTCACCTTTGCAACAGTGCCATCCGCTTTGCTGTCGCTCTTCGATTTCCCAACTGAAAGTCCATTACAATGGAACCTCTTTGGCACCTGTGCTGGGCTGCCCAGCATCCCAGGGAGTAGAGCACGAACGGTTGGCCTCTGCTCCCACAGCCGAAGAGCCAGGGCAAAAAACTTGAGCTGTGCCTCTTCTGCAGAAAGTCAGCTTTGCAACGGTGCCATCCGCTTTGCTGTCGCTCCTCCATTTCCCAACTCAAAGCCCATTACAATGGAACCTCTCTGGCACCCGTGCTGGGCTGCCCAGCATCCCAGGGAGTAGAGCACAAACGGTTGGCCTCTGCTCCCACAGCCGATGAGCCAGGGCAAAAAACTTGAGCTGTGCCTCTTCTGCAGAAAGTCAGCTTTGCAACGGTGCCATCCGCATTGCTGAGGTTCCTCGATTTCCCAACTCAAAGGCCATTACAATGGAACCTCTGTGGCACCCGTGCTGGGCTGCCCAGCATCCCAGGGAGTAGAGCACGAACGGTTGGCCTCTGCTCCCACAGCCGAAGAGCCAGGGCAAAAAACTTGAGCTGTGCCTCTTCTGCAGAAAGTCAGCTTTGCAACGGTGCCATCCGCATTGCTGAGTTTCCTCGATTTCCCAACTCAAAGGCCATTACAATGGAACCTCTGTGGCACCCGTGCTGGGCTGCCCAGCATCCCAGGCAGTGGATCACGAACGGTTGGCCTCTGCTCCCACAGCCGATGAGCCAGGGCAAAAAACTGGAGCTGTGCCTCTTCTGCAGAAAGTCAGCTTTGCAACGGTGCCATCCGCTTTGCTGTCGCTCCTCCATTTCCCAACTCAAAGTCCATTACAATGGAACCTCTGTGGCACCCGTGCTGGGCTGCCCAGCATCCCAGGGAGTAGAGCACGAACGGTTGGCCTCTGCTCCCACAGCCGAAGAGCCAGGGCAAAAAACTTGAGCTGTGCCTCTTCTGCAGAAAGTC